>NC_067491.1:8532026-8832026 GCF_947179515.1 Apodemus sylvaticus
TGAGAAGGTGGGGACCTATGGATATCCCCCAGCCTTGGCACATAAAGTCTCTTTAGGATTAGGCAGCCCTCTGCTACATATGTGCCATGGTCCCATTCTAGCCTGTGTATGCTCTTTGATTGGTGGCTAATTCTTTGAGATCTCCCAGAAGTACAGGTTAGTTGATACTGTTGGTTTCCTGTGAGATTTCAATCCTTTCCCAGCTCTCCCACATGGTTCCTGACCTCCATCCAATGTTTGGTTTTGGATCTCTGGGTCTGTTTAACTCTGCTGCTCCACAGAAGCTCTCAGAGGACAATTATACTAGGCTCCTGCCTGTAAGCATCACAAAATGTCATTACTAGTGTCCGGGATTGGTGCTTGCCAAAGGAAGGGGTCTTAAGTTAGGTCAGTTACTGGTTAACCATTGCTTCAATCTCTATCCCATCTTTATTCCTGCATTTCTTTTAGACAAGACAAATTTTCAGTTGAAAGTTTTATGGGAGTGTTGGTGTCCTGTGTTTCTCCACTGAGGGTCCTCCCTGGATACAGGAGTTGGCCTCCCTGGGATCCAGGTCTTCACTGTTAGGAATCTCAGCATAGGTCATCTGCATTGACCCCTGGAAGCCTGCCCCATCTCAAGGCTCAGGAACTGACTAGACAGTCCCTCAAATACTCCACACCTGCAGCTGCAGATTTCCGTTCATTCTCATGGCCCTCTAGGCCTCTCTTCTGTCTTTCTTCCTCACCTAATCCCACCCTCTCATTCATCACTGCCTCTCATTTCCCAACCAGGTCCTCTTGACCTGGTCAAGAGAGGAACTCTTGCTCCCATGACTTTTTTGTTCACCCTTCTAAGAGAAAATTCACGCATCCACACATGGGCTTTCCTTGTTTAATATCTCTGAATCTGTGGGGTGTATCATGGGTATTCTGTGCTTTATGGCTAATATCCACTTATCAGTGAGTACATACCATGCATGTCCTCTTGAGTTTGAATAACCTCACTTAGGATGATATTTTCTAGTTGCATCCATTTGCCTACAAAATTCATGATGTCTTTGTTTTTAATATCTAAGTAATATTCCTTTGTCTAAAGGAACTGTTTGCTGTATCCATTCTTCAGCCGAGGCACATTTGGGCTGTTTCCAGTTTCTGGCTGTTACCAATAAGGCTACTTAGGGAAGTACATGTCCTTGTGGAATTGTGGAGTATCTTTGAGGTACATGCCCATCAGCAGTATTGCTGGATCTTCAGGTAGGACTAATTTCAATTTCCTGAGAAAACTCCAGATTAATTTCCAGAGTGGTTATGCAAGTTTGCAATTCCTCCAGCAATGGAGGAGTGTTCCTTCTTCTTCACATCCTTGTCAGCATGTCATGTCACGAGATGTTATCTTAAACATTCCAGCTGGTGTAAGGTAGAATCTCAGGGTCATTTTGATTTGCATTTCTCCTCAGTTTCATGAAGTTCCCCTTTATCAATTATTGACAAATATCTTAAACCCTGAGCCATTGGTGTTCTGTTCAAGAAAATCTCTCCTATCCTAATGTGATCAATCCCATTTCCCACTTTCTCTATGACATTCTGTTCAGGTAATGGTCTCCTATATCCTGCTTTTTCTTCTATTGGACTTAGTGTAGCTGGTTTTATGTTGAGGCTTTTGGTGCACCTGGATTTAAGTTTTGTGGAGAGTGATAAATATGGATATATTTGCATTCTTCTATGTGTAGGCATCCCATTAGACCAGCACCATTGGCTGAGGATACTTTTTATTACATTCTATATTTTCATCTTCTGTGTCAAAAATCAAGTGTCTATAGATGTGTGGGTTTATTCCTTGGTCTTTGATTTGATTCCATTGATGAACCTCTCTGTTTTCATACCAATTCCATGCAGTTTTTATCACTACTGCTCTGTAGTACAGCTTGAGGTCAGGTTTGGTGATTACCACAGAAGTTTCATTGTTCAGGATTGTTTTGACTATCCTGGATTGTGTGTGTGTGTGTTTTCACATGAATTTGAGAATTACTATTTGTATTTTTGATGGGAATTTCATTGAATGTGTAGGTAGATTGCTTTTGGTAGGGCAGTTGCTTTTGCTATGTTAATCCTACAGATTCATGAGCATGGGAGATCTTTCCATCTTCTGATATCATCTTCAATTTCTTTCCTGAAAGACTTGAAGTCCTTGTCATAAAGACCTTTCACATGCTTGGTTAGAGTTACACCAAGATATTTTATATTATTTGTGGCTATTGTAAAAAAAAATGTTGTTTCCCTAATTTATTTCTTGCCCTATTTCAAAAAGAAGACTACTTGTTTCTTTGAGTTAATTTTATATTCAACCACTTTGCCAAGTTGTTTATCAGCTCTAAGAGTTTTCTAGTAGAATCTTTGGGGTATCTTATATATATTATCATATCATCTATGAATAGTGATATCTTGACTTATTCCTTTCCAATTTGTATCTCCTTGACCTCCTTTTGCTATCTAATTGCTCTACCTAGAATTTCAAGAAATGTATTGAACAGATAGTGAGCGAGCAGGTAGCCTTCTCTTGTCCTTAATTTTAGTAGAGTTGGTATATGTTTCTCTCCATTTAATTTCATGTTGACCATTGGATTGCTGTATATTGCTTTTATTAGGTTTAGGCATATTCTTTGAATCCTTGATCTCTCCAAAACTTTTAACCTGAAATGATATTGGATTAGGTAGACATCTTTTCAGGATCTACCAAGAAGATCATGTCAGATTTTTTTTCACTTTGTTTATGTAGTGGATTATACTGATGGATTATACTAAACCACCCCTGCATCCCTGTGTTGGAGCCTAGTTTATCATGCTGAATAGATTTTTGATGTATTCTCGGATATGGTTTGCAAGAATTTTATTGAGTATTTTTCAAGGATATTCATAAGAAAAGTTGTCAGAAGTTCTCTTTGTTGAGTTGTTATATAGTTTAAGTATATTGGCATAATCTCTTATTTGAATGTTTGGTAGAGTTGTGCACTAAAACCATATGGCCTTATGCTTTTTTCCCCCTGGGATTCTCTTAATGACTGCTTCAATTTCCTGAGGTATTATGGGACTGCTTAGATAGTTTGTCTGATCTTGACTTGAGTTTGGTAAGTGGCTCCTGTCTAGAAACTCCTCCATTTGGTTTAGTGTTTCCAGTTTTGTAAAAAACAAGCTTTTGAATTAAGTCCTAATGATTTATTGAAATTCCTCCAAATTTATTGTCATATCTTCATTTAATTTCTGATTTTGTTTTCTTGGGTACTGTTTCAGTGTCTTTTATTTAGTTTGGCTAAAGGTTTGTGTATCTTGTTGATTTTCTCAAATCAAGTTTAAGACTTGATGATTTTTTGTTTATATTTGATTGAATTCAACCCTGAGTTTGACCATCCATCTACTCCTCCTGGGTATGTTTGTTTAATTTCTTACTAGAGTTCTCAGGTGTGCTGTCAAGATGCTAGTATATCTCCAATTTCTTTATGGAGGCACTTAGTGCTATGAACTTTCCGCTTAGCACTACTTTCATTTTGTCCCATAAGTTTGGGAATGTTTAGCCTTCATTTTCATTGAATTCCAAAAAGTCTTTAATTGCTTTCTCCATTTCTTCTTTGACCAATTGTCCATTGAGTAGAAAGTTAAGTTTCCATGATTATGTGAGTTTCCTATTGTTTCTGGTTTTGTTGAAGTCCACACTTAATCTGTGGTGATCTCACAGAATATGAAGGGTTATTTCAGTTTTCTTGAATCTGTTGCGTCTTGTTTTGTACTTGATTATATGACCAATACTTGAGAATGTTCCATGCTGTGATGAGAAGAAGGCACATTCTTTTGTTAGGGGTGAAAAGCTCTGTAGATATATGTTAGAGACATTTGCTTCATAACATCTGTTAGCTTCATTGTTTCTCTGCTTTGTATCTGTTTTGATAACTGTCTATTGGTGAGAATGCAGTATTGAAGTCCACCACTATTATTGTATGTGGTTCAATGTGTGTTTTAAACATTGGTCAAGTTCCCATTGTGAATACGGTTCCCTTTGCATTTGAGGCTTAGATTTCCAGAATTGAGACATTATCTTTGTGGATTTTTCCTTTGATGAGTATGAAGTGTCCTTCCCCATCTCCTTTGATTACTTTTGGTTGAAAAATTTATTTTCATAAGATCTTAGATTTGGAGAAATTACCTGAGTTTGTTTCCTGGGTCTGTTTGCTTGGAAAACGTTTCCAGTCCTTTACCCCATGGTATCCATCTTTGTTGCTGATGTGTGTTTCTTGTATGAAGCAGACTATGGGATCCTTTTTTCATATCCAGTCTGTTGGCCTGTGCCTTTTTATTGGGGAATTGAGTCCATTGTTGTTGAGAGATATTAATGACCAATGACTATGATTTCCTTTTATTTTGATGTTGGAGGCAGAACTGTGTATGTGTGACTCTTTCTTTTGTGTTTGCTCTATGATGATTAAGTTCTTTTGTTTTTCTGGGTGTAGCTGCCCTCCTTGTGCTGGAGTTCTCCTTCAAGTATCCTCTGTAGGTCTCGTTTAGTAGAAAGATATATTTGTTTAGTTTGGTCTTGTCCTGGAATATTATGTTTTCTGCATCTATAGTTATTGAGGGTTTTGCTGGGTGTGGGAAACCAGACTTTCAACAGCTCTCGCCTTGAGAATCCACTGACCTTTTGTCAGGAACCGAACCACCCTCTCCTTCACACAAGGCTGGCTGATCCACTGATCGTGAGAATCAACTGATCCTTATCTTGGCTGAACACCTGGGGTTGTCTAGGCAGAACCAGCATTCCAGAAAAAGTGCTAGATGTTTCAAGCTGCAGTCAGCATCTGCCCCAGATGACCTTCCCTCTTTCTGTGCCTTTAGCATTCCCCCTCAGCCCCTCCCTACTTCCTATCACTGTGTGTTCATAACCAGGCTTACAGCCTTTCATTAAACAGGCCTTGACAAGACTCCCTTTTTGCTTGGACTTGCTCCCTTTTCCCACCTGTTTGTCTTTCAGGCTTGGTCTCCCCCACCCCACCCCACCCCTGAATAACTAGGTCCCTCGGGATGGGATAGATGGGTATAGTAATTTGGGCTAGCATCTTTCTGGTTCATAGGATCTGTAAGACATCTGTGCAGGTTCTTCTGGCTTTTAGAGTCTCTGTTGAGAAGTTAGGTATAATTCTAATAGGTTGGCCTTTATGTTTCTTGGCCTTTCTTTGCTAGCAGCTTTTAATATTCTGTCTTTGCTCCATTGGTTTTGTGTTTTGATAATTATGCGGCAGGAGGATTATCTTTTTTGGTCAAATCTATTTGGTGTTCTATAAGCTTCTAGTATATGTATGGTCATTTCTTTCTTTAGGTTAGGGAAGTTTTCCTATATGATTTTGTTGAACATGTTTTCTGGCCCTTTGAATTGAGAATCTTTATACTCTTCTATTCCTGTTAATCTTAAGATTGGTCTCTTTTAGAGTCCCAAATTCCTTGGATATTTTAAAGTAGGAACTTTTCACTTTTGGCATTTTCTTTCATTGATGAAACAATTTCTTCTACACTATCTTCTATGCCTGAGATTCTCTCTTCCATCTCTTGTATTTTTGTGATGATGCTTGCTTCTGCAGTTCTTATTCTTTTTCCTAGGTTTTTACTCTCTAGAGTTGTCCCCATTTGTGTCTTCCTTATTGCTTCTATTTCCATTTTTAAGTCTTGGACTGTTTTATTTTTGTCATTCACCTGTTTGATTTTATTTTCTTGTATTTCTTTAAGAAATTTACTTGTTTCTATTATAAGGCTTTCTAGATGTTTGATTAATATAGATGTCTTTCCTGTAATTCTTTTTTTCTTTTTTTTTATTCGATGTATTCTTTATTTACATTTCAAATTGTGGCTTCGTAGAAGGAGTTGGGTAGTGTTCCTTCTGTTTCTATTTGGTGGAATAGTTTGAAGAGTATTGGTGTTAAGTCTTCTTTGAAGGTCTGATAGAATTCTGCACTGAAACCATCTGGTCCTGTGCTTTTTTTGGTTGGAAGGCTATGACCCCTTCTATTTCTTTAGGGGTTATGGGTCTGTTTAGATGATATATTTGATCCTGGTTTAATTTTGGTATTTGGTATCTGTCTAAGAAAATGTCCATTTCCTCCAGATTCTCCAGTTGTGTTGAGACAGGCTTTTGTAGTAGGATCTGATGATTTTTTGAATTTCCTCAGTTTCTGTTGTAATATCTCCCTTTTCATTTTTAATTTTGTTAATTTGGATACTTTCTCTGTGCCCTTTTGTTAGTCTGGCTAAGGGTTTATCTATCTTGTTGATTTTTTTCAAAGAACCAGCTCTTGGTTTTGTTGATTCTTTGTATGGTTCTCTTGGTTTCTACTTGATTGATTTCAGCTCTGAGTTTGATGATTTCCTGTCTTCTTCTCCTCCTGGGTGAATTAGCTTCTTTTTGTTCCAGGGCTTTCAGTTCTTCAGTTAATATTCTAGTGTATGCTCTCTCAAATTTCTTTTTGGAGGCACTCAAAGCTATGAATTTTCCTCTTAGCACTGCTTTCATTGTGTTCCATGGATTTGTGTATGTTGTGACTTCAGTTTCGTTAAATTCTAAACAATCTTTGATTTCTTTCTTTATTTCTTCCTTTACCAAGGTATCATTGAGTATAGTATTGTTCAGTTTCCATGTATATGTGGGCTTTCTGTTGTTTTTATTGTTATTAAATACCACTTTTACTCCATAGTGATCTGACAGGAGGCATGGGATTATTTCATTCTTCTTATATTTGTTGAGGTCTGTCTTGTGACCAACTATATGATCGATTTTGGAGAAGGTACCATGAGGTTCTGAGAAAAAGGTATAATCTTTTGCTTTGGGATGAAAAGTTCTATATTGATATCTGTTAAATCCAATTGGTCCAAAGCTTCAATTAAGTTCACTGTCTCCCAGTTTAGCTTCTATTTTCCTGATCGGTCCATTGATGAGAGTGGAGTGTTGAAGTCACGCACAATTATTGTGTTAGGTGCAATGTGTGCTTTGAGCTTTAGTAAAGTATTTTTATGAATGAGGGCACCCTTGCATTTGGAGCATAGATGTTCAGGATTGAGAGTCCTTGTTGGATTTTTCCTTTGACCAGCAAGAAGTGACCTTCCATGTCTCTTTTGATGGCATTAGGTTAAAAGTCAATTTTATCTGATATTAGAATGGCAACTCCGGCTTGTTTCCTGGGACCATTTGCTTGTAGAATTGTCTTCCAGCCTTTTACTCTAAGGTAGTTTTTGTCTTTGACACTGAGGTGTGTTTCCTGTATGCAGCAAAATGTGGGGTCCTGTTTACGTAACCAGTCTGCTAGTCTATGTCTTTATATTGGGGAATTGAGTCCATTGATATTAAGAGATATTAAGGAGTAGTGGTTATTGCTTCCTATCATTTTTGATTTTAATTTTATATGTGTGTGGTTATCTTCTTTTGGGTTTGATGAAAGAAGCTTAATACCCTGCTTTTTCCAGGGTATAGTTTCCCTCACTGTAATGGTGTTTTCTCCCTATTATCCTTTGTAGGGCTGGGTTTGTGGAAAGATATTGTGTAAATTTGGTTTTGTCATGGAATATCTTGGTTTCTCCATCTATAGTGATTGAGAGTTTCGCTGGGTACAGTAGTCTTGGCTGGCATTTGTGTTCTCTTAGAGTCTGCATGAGCTCTGCCCAGGATCTTCTAGCTTTCATGGTGTCTGGTGAGAAGTCTGGTGTAATTCTGATAGGTCTTCCTTTATATGTTACTTGCCCTTTTTCTTTTACTGCCCTAAGTATTCTTTCTTTGTTTAGTACATTTGGGGTTTTGATTATTATGTGACGGGAGGTAGTTCTGTTCTGGTCCAGTCTGTTCTGAGTTCTGTAGGCTTCTTGTATATTCATGGGCATCTCTCTCTTTAGGTTAGGGAAGTTTTCTTCCATAATTTTGTTGAAGATATTTGCTGGCCCTTTAAGTTGTAAATCTTCACTTTCATCAATGTCTATAATCATTAGGTTTTGCTTTCTCATTGTGTCTTGGATTTCCTGGATGTTTTAGGTTACAAGCTTTTTGCATTTTGCATTTTCTTTGACTGTTGATACCATGGTTTCTATGGTATCTTCGGCATCTGAGATTCTTTCTTTTGTCTCTTGTATTCTGTTGTTGATATTTGCATCTATGGTCCCTGATTTCTTCCCAAGGTTTTCTATCTCCAAAGTTGTCTCCCTTTGTGCTTTCTTAGTTGTTTCTACTTCTGTTTTCAGATCCTGGAAGTTTTTGCTCAGAACTGAGCAGTTTTTGTTTAGTCATTTGCTTGGTTGTGTTTTCCTCTAATACTTTGAGAGATTTTTGTGTTTCCTCTTTCATGACTTCTGCCTGTTGATCAAACTTCTCCTGTCTTTTTTTAAGTGAATTTTGCATTTCCTCCTTATTGGCTACAAACTTCTGACCCATATTGTCCTGAATTTCTTTAAGTGATTTTTGTGTTTCCCTTGTAAGGGTTTCTAGCTTTTGATCATTTTTCTCCTGAATTTCTTTAAGAGATTTATTTGTGTCCTTCATGTGTTCCTCTAACAGCATACTTACCAGTGCTTTTAAATCCAACTCTTGTTTTTCTAGTGTGTTGGGGTATCCAGGACTTGCTATTGTTGGAGAATTGGGTTCAGATGCTGCCATAATGCCTTGGTTTCTGTTAGTAATGTTCCTATGCTTGCCTTTAGCCATCTAGTTCTCACTGGTGTTAGATGGTCTTATTGTCACTGGCTGGTGCCACAGCCTATTGTGGACCTTTAGGGCCATTTCAGAGACACTGGATGACTGGGTTTCCTCTGGCACAGATTACTGATATGCTACCTTCCTCTTTTGTGCCTTTGGAGCCCTGCTCAGTCTTGCC
This sequence comes from Apodemus sylvaticus, assembly GCF_947179515.1. Classification (NCBI taxonomy): domain Eukaryota; kingdom Metazoa; phylum Chordata; class Mammalia; order Rodentia; family Muridae; genus Apodemus; species Apodemus sylvaticus. The sequence goes on from NC_067491.1 coordinate 8,540,897, forward strand.
TCAGGAAATGTTATGCTTGGGTTGTCAAGGTGAACCAGGTGTTCTCTGTTATGGTACAAAGATGGTGAGTGGGGGGGTGTCACTCCCTCTGTTGATTCTCACTTAGGATACAGGCCCCAAGACCGACAGGCTTGCAGATAAACCGTCTATGTTCTCAGGTCCTGAGTGCAGGCAGACCCCTGGAGATTTGCACCCCCAGAGATCTTAAGCTCAGGATAATACAGTACCTAGTGATGTTTTTCTGCCCTGGCAGGCCACAAATATGGCAACGGGAGTAGCTCCCTCTGCTGTTCTCTGCAAAGGATACAGGCCCCACGACCTACCAGCTGGGAGATGAACCAGCTGTGTGCTCAGGTCCTGGGAGCAGGCAGACCTGTGGCTGTTTGTACCCCCCAGAGATTTAAAGCTCGGGGTGATACAGTACCTAGTGACACTCTTCTGCTGCAGCAGGCAGAGAATATGGCTGCAGGGATTCTCTCCCTCTGCTGGTCTCCAGGCAGGACACAGGCCCCACGCCCTGAGGTCTGACAGAGGAACCGCCTATGTGCTCAGTTCCTGAGCACAGGCAGATCCCTGGCGGTTTGCACCCCCAGAGATCTAAAGTTCGGGGTGATACAGTACCTAGTGAAGCTCTTCTGCCTCAGCTGGCAGCGAATATGGCCTCGGGGATTCTCTCCCACTTTCCTGTAATTCTTTAAGGGAATCCTCTTTAAAGGCTTCTACTGTGTTAAGAAGATGGGATTTAAGGCCTTACTCTCCAGTTCTGTTAGGATATCCAGAGTTTGATGTTGCAGGAAAGCTAGTTTCTGAACGTGTTATAATGCATTGGGTTTTGTTGATTGTGTTCTTGTACTTGCCTTTTGCTGTCTGGTTGTCTCTGGTGTTGGTTAGTCTTGGTGTCCTGGGTTGGGCTAGGCCTCACCGTAGGGAGATGGGGCTGTGTGTCCCTATTTAGAGAAGGGCTTTTGGGAGATAGGCAGAGCTATGGGGTTAAGAGGCCGCCCAGCTGATCACAGACTCTTTCCCAGGTTAGAGCAGAACTCCTGGACTGCAGGTGGATTTGGTGGTTTGGGGAGTGGTGTGTAGAGACCCTTTTCTGTGTCAAGCAGAGGTGTAGACCTGAAGCTTTCCAATATTCTTCAGGCCAGTAATGTTTTTATCACTGTTAAAACACCAAGTACCAAAAAACCCTACTATTTACAATGCAAATCTCAATTATAAAACAATGACATCATCACCTTAAAGAAGAGAAGTAAGCTCAGTTGGGTCTATTGTCAGTCTATTATGAGAGCAACACAGACTGAATAAACAATCTGGAAACATGTTATCCATTAATATATTGATCAATCATGTAACATATTTACATTTTTATAAAATATCTATATCAGGGGTTCTCAACCTTTCTAATTCTGGGACCCTTTAATACAGTTCTTTGTGGTGTAATGACTCCCAACCATAAAATTGTTTCATTGTAACTTTTTAACTCTAATTTTGCTTTCGGTATCAATCATAATATAAATATTTGATATGTGGGATATCTGACATGTGACTACCAAAGATACTTCAAACTACAGGTTGAAAAGCACTGACCTAAAAAAAAAAAAAAAAAAGAAGAAAAAAAGAAAACACTGACCTGCATTATTTAATTAGATCAACTTTAAATGAAAAGCAATTATGCTTCAAATCATCCTGCAGCACATACAAGCAGCATAAGACTGTCCACCCTGAGGTACAGGAGTCCTGACAATGTACATATATACAGTGTCTTGTAAGACATGGAGAGGCCATTGTGAACATGTTACTGTATGCGATTTCATCCTCTAATGGGAAACAAGAACATGTTAAGCACTAATATGGAGAGGCCATTAGCACAAGCAATCAGTTTCACAGGGAAATCAAGATTTTAACATAGAAAGTTTCTACCATGAATTTCTTTCTCTGCCATTTAAATAAGTTTCTTCAGCCTTCTTCTGCAAAATAGAGCCTCATTTTGAAAATCTTATTTTTGAAACTGTTTTAATAAAACCATCTGTCTTCCTTTTCCATTGAAAAATTAAATCTATATTCAATTATGCAAGATATTTGTCATCATTTAACCATGCCATTACCCATTTCCCATTACTTATTGGCTTCAAAATTAATATAGATCTTCTCATCGTAGGTCTATAGAAATCTCATCCTCCTCAAATGGATTTCAGAAAAAAACAGTGCTTATTCTTATCCGTCATTCATAAACTGATACTTTTTGAAATCATATCGTATTAAAGTATAAATTTCACATTAAGTTTTCATTATTCAAAGTTCCAACATTTCTTTTTCCATTTGCTACTGACTTTTTCATGTCCTGATGGTGTTTCTAAAAGTTCAAAAGTGAGTTTTTAATTTTTTTCCTCTTAGTATATCTATGTCATAAACTGGTTGTTATAGAACAGGAACCTAAGATATTGTATTTATAGAGTCCCACCATATTATACAATAGCAATATTGTGAAATACTTATGACATTATTTTTCTAAACTGGATGGAATTTATTGATATATCTATATCCACATAAAATATATTTACTACAAAATTAGAACGAGAGAGGAGAAGGGTATTGCTTTAAAACTGAAAATAATAATTGAAACTGTAAGTTATGCATCTAATTTTTAATATACAGGAGTTCCTTATTTTTTAAGCATCATTACTTACTACCATGAACCTCAACTTTATTTTCCAATAATATTTTATTTTACCCTCTGCCACTTAGGCAAATGGAGCACACTTTTCCTAGTGGCATGTGAAGTGTGTCTTCATGTTCTTCAACAGCTGCCTGCACCCACCTAGAGTGTAAGTCGTATGAGAACTTTTCAAACACAGAAATCACTTCATGTCTTTATCTTGCTAAAAAAGACTCAGGAAGCTTCATTTGTATTCAACAACATAGATATACCATCTAGATCTTCTTTGAAAAATCTAACTTCTGAGAAATAAGTGTTCCTGCTTTGATGTACACCATCCTCTACCCAGATTCATCTCTGCTTTCGTGAGGTGATATGTGTTTGTCTAAATGTGCACATGTGCAACACATGCATATATCTTAAAATGCATCTGCTTATCATTAGCAATAATGAATATGTATTACCACTTAGAAGTTGAAAAGTACTTATATATTTATTCATTTGTCATCCCAGCATCACTGTCCCCTCCCAGTTCCCCCTTGCACAGTTCCACCTCTGTCCTTTCCTCCCCTTCTCTTCTTAGAGTGGGGAGGCCCTCCCTGGGTAGCACTTGACCCTGGCATATCAAAGTAATTCCTCTTCTACTGAGGCCAGCCTAGGCAACCCAGTTAAGAGAATGGGATTCACAGCAAGCAACAGATTCAGGGACAACCCCAACTCCAATTGTTGGGAGACCCTAATGAAGACCAAACTGCACATCTGCTACATATGTGCAGGCGAATTAAAAACAAACAAAAAAAAAAAAACAAAAACAAAAATGGAAGACCATAATCAACCTACTAACATATTAGCCTGATTTAATTTTAGAAACATTCCAATGTGGGTTCTTTACAAAAAATCTAGCCCAAGTTCCCAATTTCTTCTCTTACTTTCCCCACATTATTTATGCATTTACTTCTTTGAAAACTCTACACAATGTGCATTTTGAAAAAAAAAATTCTTACTTACCATCTGTCATCGTCTACTTGGACTGCTATGGCATATTACCATAGATTTATGACGTGAACACAAACATTAGTTTTCCTACGGTACTAGAGGCTTGAAAGTCTGGCTTCCAGGCGATGTGCAGTCTGGATTTTTGTGAAGCCTGTCTGTCCTTAAGGCTTGGAGAGGACAGTCTGCTCATTCTGTGCTCACAGGGCCTTTCCCTGGCTTCTTCACACTTACCAAGGCAGCATGCATCTTTGACACCTTTCTTTGGGAGGTCACCAGCCTTATTGGATCGATAGCTCATCATTATGATATCCTTTAACCCAAATTACTCCCCAAGGAGATCAATCTCCAAGTGCAGGCACCACTGGAGAACATAAATATTCAATCTGTAGCACTGCTAACACAGTGCTTCCCTCTTAACTCATATCAGGTACCATTAAGCTTGCTGCTGTACACACTCCAGAGAGAAACACAACTATTTTACATGGTATGGCATTTCTTCATTTAGAAAATTAAAATAATGTTAGCCATTTAAAATGAAAAGAACACCATTATCAAAGAATACAGAATTTGACAGGTGTTATTCTAATTATCGTTATTTCTGTCTTGCATATCCAACTTTCTGCCTGTATTAGTGTGCTTACCTGTGTGCATATGGTATCCAAAGAAGAAAATCGGGTTTCTGCTTGGCTTTGTTCTGTTATTTATTTTATTTTATTTTATTTTATTTTATTATTTTATTTTATTTTATTTTATTTTATTTTGAGTTAATGTCTCTTGCTAAATGTGAAACTTTCCATGTTTTTACCCCATCTATCCTCCTTTTGCCAATTCCATAGCACCTGAGATTAGAAGTTACTCCTCACTGTCAAATAAGTCCTGAGGATTTGAACTCAGGCTTTCAAACTGGGAGACAACACACTCTTGCCCACTGAACCAGCTCTCCAACCTGATACTTCTTAAAGTAAATTAATGATTTAGTAAAAATTGGTGCATTGCTTATGATTAAAAATGTGGACTAAAGCTGAGGAAATGAAAATATATTTCAGGCCATGAAAGTCAGTCTTCCAGGAATGTGGGCCCTTGTCTGAAGTTTCTGACTTTATTTTAATTAAAAGTTTTAATAATACCTACATTTTTATTCAGTTTCCAGAATTAGTGCAGAGAGCTGGGCATGTAGTCACAGAACACACATTCAATAAATTATTATTAAAATAATATATATTTAATGCCACATGCATAATATATCAACTCTTAATTCCTCACTTTGTTGAAACCTATGTGTTGCTCTGCTTTTATCCATGAGCTTACCCAGTTCCTTTATTTTATCTTAACATCATTCTATTTCAGAAAGTCAACACTATATCTGCCTGGATAATTATAGCATCCAATTACCTGGTTATATAATAAAAAGAGTCTTAATATTACAAATACTTTGATAGGAATGCTCACAGAGGAATTTCCTAAGGAAAGAAACAGTGTGTAAAGCAAAGTTTTCAGTTACACAGAAATGGGATTTAAACGACTTTCAAAAGAATGTGCCTTTAGTGAGATCTGTCTGTCCATTTGTCCTCTTCACGGTTCCTGAGTGCTGGGACCACATGTGTTCTCATTGTCGTATGTCACCTACATGTCTAAAGAGTATTGACCTGCTCTACCCACTTTGTCCTTCACCTGTGAGACCAACCACACCCCCCACGCAAATGGCACACATGAAGTTAACTTTCTTTCTTCTATGACTCTAAAATTAATTTATTCTGGTAAGAAATTGGTTGGGAAAAGTCATTAGGATGCCATAATTACTTCTGATATGATTATGGATCTATTACACCTGGTGACAGTATCATCACTTAAGCCATTGATCGTAGGGGGCAGCTTCTCTACTTCAACAAAGCTGCGTTTTCAATGGCTATTGGAAACGATGTCAGGCAAAGCCACTCCTCTAAGCACAGCTAACCCTCAATGCCTCACTATTGAACGGTGGCTGGCTCATTCGTTCAAATTACTTAATTGAACATTTCAAGTCGAGGCAAGGGTGGACAAATTAATTTAGTGATTATCAATAGTCTGACATTCTAGTAAAACTTTTGAAACTTTGTGTGTATTTCAAAATAATATTTAGTCATTGCATTTTGAAAATCTATTTTTAGATATTGCTTTGCTTTGTTCTGTTATTTATTTTATTTTATTTTATTTATTTTGAGTTAATGTCTCTTGCTAAATGTGAAACTTCCCATGTTTTTACCCCATCTATCCTCCTTTTGCCAATTCCATAGCACCTGGGATTACAAGTTACTCCTCACTGTCAAATAAGTCCTGAGGATTTGAACTCAGGCTTTCAAGCTGGGAGACAACATACTCTTGCCCACTGAGCCAGTAAATAAATAAATGTTACTTAGCTTATGTTAAATTCTACTTTCAATGCCACCGTATTTTATGTTGGTTCACATTTTGATTATTTAAGGTTGAAACACTTCTCTATACATCCTTAACCATGACTCTGGTGCAATCTGACCATATTATTTCATAGTGTGAACTCAGCTTTGGCTTACTACTTTTACACTTTATATATAAGTATTATTATAATTATTAATATTGTTATTATCATTATTAATTTCCTTGTATAAATGGTATATGTGAATGTTTGTGTGCTTTGCCATGATGAATCAGAGAACAAGCTTAGGGAGTTAATTCTTTCCTTCTACATGAGATCCAGGGATTGCGTCATGTTTTCGGACTTGTGCTGAAATGATTTTGCATACTAACCATCTTTGCAGTGACTATGGAATGATGTAATGTATTAACATTTGATGACTTTTGGAAACAATATTTTTATACAATATATTCTGACTATAGTTTTTCCTCTCTCAGCTCCTCCCAGATCATCCCAAGCTCCCTACTCACTCAACCCCAACCTTTATTTCTCTCTCTATTATCTCTCTTAATTCTTTCTTTCTATCTCTCTCCCTCTCCCTCCCTCTCTCTCTCTCAAAAAAAAACCAAAAACAAACAGCCCAAACTAAAAAGAATAAAAAAGCGAAATCAAAAGCAAAAAAAGTACAAGCAACACACACACACACACACACACACACACAAACACACACACAAGAACCATTGACACACAAAACCTATGTCCAAGCAAAGCAATAAGAAATAAAATGTCTACAATGATACCATCAAATTCCTTGTGTTGACTATCTACTTCTGGGCATAGGGCCTATGCTTTTTGATTCATACACCCAGTAATACTTCATCAGTGAAATTATTTTCCCTTTGTAGGCCAATGTCAATTGGTGATTGCTTCTTGGTTAGGGTGGGAGCTTGTGTCTGTTTCCACATCTTAGTTCTGACACCCACTTGGCCTGAACCTATAGAGGGACCTGTCCATGCTCTCACTTTCTCTGTGATTTCTCATATCTGTCAGTCCTTTTATATCTGGAAGACACCGATTCCTTGTTGTTATCCATCCTCAATGCTCTAACAATATTTATGCCTCCATTTCCATCCAGCTCCCAGTCTCCAAAGCAGGTGGTCAATGAAAATATCCCATATAGGATTTATTAATCCAGAATCGCTCACTGTCTACACATTGGCCATTTGGGGATTTCTTGCTCGTTCACATCTACTGCAGAAGAAAGTATCACTGAAGATGGTCGAGTGAAGCATGGATCAATGGATATAGTTGACTGCCTTTCAGAATCACGTTGCTATGATCCTTCAGCACATCAATAGAATTTTGTTTTCCCCTAGGATCCTAACATTTCTCATCTCAGGTCTGTGATTACCCAAGCAGTGAGGGGAATATGTTCTATCTCATGAAGTGGGCCTTATACCCATTCTTGTTGTGTTCCTGATTTTATGAAAATGCTTTGAGTTTCTCTTCACTTAGGTTGATATTAGCTGTGTGTTTGCTCTAAATCACATTTAATGAGGTACTGAATACCTAGTTCCTCCAGGATGATTATCAGGCTTTTATATTTTAGTCTGTCTACATTGTGGATTACATTACATAATTTGTGTTTACTGAGCCATCCCTGTATCTCTAGGATAAAGTCTACTTGTCAATGTTAGATATCCTTTTTGATGTGTTAATGGATTCTGTTTACATGTTTGTGTTAGTTTGTTTGTTTTCTTTCAGAATTTTTGCATCTTTTCTCATAAGAAATACTTGCATGTAATTTTCTTTTTTTGATGTGTCTTTGCGTGATTTAGGTTTCAGGGTATTTGTGGCTATACAAATTTATTATCATTAAAATTATTAAAAACTAAATTTATTATATATTCACAGTTATAAAAATATAACCTCAAAGTAAATAGTCAAATTGTGGTGTATGTCACAGAGAGCAAGTAAATCATGTAAAATAATATTTATATACATTTGTATAAATTTATGCCTTTAAAACTTCTTTACAGTGTTTTCAAAATAGTTTTTAATAAATTTTACCTATTCAGAGAAAATTTTTTCTTTAAAAACAATGTACTCTTAAAAGAGAAATAGTTTTCTCACATTAATGTATATGCTTGCTGCAAAAAGTCTGAAACAATTATCAGAGACTATAATTTTTGTCTTAAGAAATACATTAAGGATATTTCACAACTTTTGAATTTATTTGAAGTTACAATTATTAGCTAATTAAAAGTTAAGAAATGCTTTCCTAATATGTTACAAGTGAGCAGCAAGACCCAGGTGTACATCTTTAAGATTTATCAATAAACACATGCATATATACATACATGTATTTATGTATGTGTGAATATGTGTACATACGGGTGTAATGCATGTATTTATATATGTATGCATATATATGTAAGTACATATGTATGTTTATGTGTTTCTCTTGAAATGAAGAGCAAAAATATCAAGATACTAATATGTGCATACATTCATACACAGTTTTAGTTTAAAATACTTAAACAGATAAATCAGACATTAGAAAATGTAAACAACAATTCATATAAAATTTAGAAAACAGTAAGTCAAATATGAGACTTAGATAAGATCATTGCATATACAGTAATTAAAATTTCAAAAGTACACGAATTAAGCATCCTGATATAACAGAAAGACTTTAAGAGTATGTCTATATACTACTTCTAGGGGCAAAAGTTCTGAGTCAAATCACTATAACTTATAAACAGATTTTCTACAGTAAAATATTTACGGTTCTTTAATTTAGAAAATGTAGAAAACACTTATTTCTTCCTTTCTGTCATTTATTATTAGTATGTATAAATACACACAGTAAGCTACATAGGATCATTTCTGTCCTCCTCCTTCTTATCTCCTCTCTCTTCCCAACTAGGCCCCCATTCTACATCTATGCATTTCTTTTCAAGACTCACTGACTTTGGGTTGTTTAAAGGAAGAAGAGCAGCTCACTTCTGTAAACACCTCTGAAGAAAACCTGTCTTCCCCAGCCACCATCAAAGTCCTTGGGGAACTGTAGGGCCACAGGAATTCCCTCTCCATGACAGTATATTGATGGATGACAATCTCTGTGCAAATATCTGCTACTCATAGCAGTTGCAATTTCAGAAATGCGGCAGGCACATCACATCCACAAGTCAGTGATCTACAACACAGTGCTCCTTCTTCTGGCTCTATATACGCCTTGTTGTTCAAGAGATCCTAAGAATTTTTATGGGTGTGTTTTCTGAAGTCATGTTTACTATTATCACTTTGATGAAGTCTGAGTTTCTGCAGTTACTGCAGTCTGTGAATAAAATAAATTATATATAATATATTTTATGTTTTATATATATATAAGTATATATTCCCCATTATATATTTATTATATATATAAAATATAAATATATATAAATATATAAATTCCACATTATATATATAATATGGATGTGGAATATATAATTTTTATATATAAATAATAATTTATATATATAAAATGTGGAATTTATATATTTGTATATATTTATATTTATTAAATTTATTATATATTATATATTTATTATATATAATGTGGAATATATACATATTCCACATTTTAAGCATGGTATCAAATGTCCTACTTGCATTCTTTACTGAAAGCTACAAACCGAAATAGACAACACATAACATAATTGATGGCCATTTTCATACCTACTGGCAAATGGAGAAGGCATGAATGCCCAGGAAAGGTTGCTATATCCAGATACCACCGGCCTTAAATGTAAACTACATAGTTCTTCAGGGTGATCAATTTTAACTTAAATATCATGAAACCAAAAATGTAGCAGATTGTGGTTGTTCATATTGAATCTCTCATATTTTCTTAAAAAGGAAAAAAAGTAAGCCTGTAAACACAAGGAAAGACAGTGATTGTCACCAATAATTAAATTCAATCTTTCTGCAAAACCTGGAATTGAAGAATGTGGGGCAAGAGGACTGTGCCACTAGACAGAAGAACTGTTAATGTTTCGTAAGCCAAAAAACCCTGTGAATCTCAGAACTGATGGCAATTGTACTGAGGCCCACTTCCTTCCTAACTCTATCTGCTCTGAAACATGTAAACATGACACCCCACTGAGAGAATCATGATCATCAATCATGCATAGAAAACAACTGAGGTTCTTCCCCATGCAAATAGAGCACAACTAGTGTCTCAGAGCCAATGGGAAGCATCTACTCATGGTCCTGCCCTAGCCCTGAATGTTTATAAAGTCTCTATTCACATGAAACAAACTACACAAGTTATTTCATGGAGAATTGTCTGAAAGTGGCTCTTTTATCGAACTGTACCACTTTGGGAAGAGTTTTTTTTCTCCTGAAGCACTCATCACTGGATCTTAGCATTGCCTAGAAGGCTAGGATCACTTCCCTGCCTCCCCTGCTGCTGCCACCACCGCTGTTGCTGACATTGGCACTGCCATAGTAGCAAGCAAATTGTGGGAACAAGGCTACCTACCCCGGTGTGGGCTTTTCTTTTGAAAACTGTGACCCTTTGGCTGTATCTGACCAGAACAGTGTCCCACAGAACCAATTTATCAAGGTTTCATGGAGGATGGACAGTAGAAAATGTGCTTGTCAAGAGAATTTCAATAGCTTCCAAGCATATAAAGTCTTCTTCATGAGATTGATATCAATATAAATCAGATTTGGGTAATCTTTGTAGCTGTAATTGACTAATGGTAATTGTATGGATTTATGGGCACAAACAGATGTGTTGATATATGTACATATTCAAAATGATCAAACCAAGTTGGCTCATCAATTAATCCCTTCACAAACTTTTGTGCTGAGAACTATTCACCTTTTTATTTCAGAAATTTTCAAATCTATTTTATTACTAAATCATTTTCAGATATACTGTTATTACTATGCTATCCTATGAAATGTATTGTATAGTATAGTCAATCAACATTTGATCAAGGCATATAACTGATTGAACCACTATTTTCAAAGTATGTAATTCATGAGGAGTGGTTTTAAAGGAAAAGTTGAGAAATATTGATATTTAGATTCTCAAGCCAGTTCAAAAGCAGAGGGAGATGTGATTCTACAACAATGTGATTGCTGTAGAATCACAACTTTGAAGATGGTCACAAGTATGTCCCACTGACACTGTTTCTTGACTTGTAACTTGGATAAGGTGCAGTGCTTTCTGGCTCTGTTATCACTGCCAGTATAAGTTGTATTTGCACAATTGATACCCAATAAACTCTTTAGAATAATAAAAAATATTCCTCTGTCTCTGACATATTATCTATGACATTAGAATTTCTTCATATATTTCCACCAAACAAATGTATTGACCAGGATAAATGCAAAAGTAGTTATAAGAAACCAATGATTTTAAAATGAATATTACTATATAGATTCTAAAATATTAATCAATACAACACTCATAAATAATATTGGAAATATATTATTTCAAAAGCATTTTATGTCACATGCACCAGTATATTTAGTAAATTAATAACTAGAATTTTAACAACATAGTGATTAACTTCTACTTTTTGGTTAGTAGTATAGAAACATTTATAAAATTATTCATGACAAATGCAAATTGGAGAGGAAAGAGTTTTAGTTTATATTATACTTCTGAGTAATAGTCCAGCTCCAAGGGAAATCAGGGCAGGAACATCATCAGGATGGGAACATGGCACCCAGGAATACCAGCCCAGATACAGTACCACCCGCAGTGACCTGGGTTCTTTCCCATAAATCATCAATCCAGAAAGTCACCAAAGGCTTGCAGATGGGCCAGACTGGCAGGGACATTTTCTTCATTGAGCTTCTACCTTCCAAAATGGCCCTAGCCTGTGCTAGCTTGACATTCAAGCTAGTAAGCAGACAAGTCCAATAATTTACCTCTTAATATAGTTAGTAACCTGATTTTCTCTTTAAGGACGGGACAAAGTTTCATGTTATTTCTGGGGATAATTTAAGGCCTGTGTGAAATTGCTCATTTTTCATTGAATTTAAGTTTATTAAAATACTAGGCTTTTCTTGACTAAGATTTTTAGAGACTGCACTCTTATTTTTAAAAATCCACTTGTTTGTTTTGAATATTCTACAAACCAAATATAGCTCTATTAACTGTTTTATATAATGTCAGTTTTAGAAGAAACAAAGCTATAACGATTCTATTTACAGATATGTAATTAAATGATACAACATTGGAATGTATTGGAAAACAGATGGTGAAGCAATTTTATGTTTAATATGAAAGTGATTCAACTTCAAAACTAGAAAGTCATTAACTCAGTGAGAGCCAAGCTTCTAGCCAATGATGTGCTTACTACCTTATAGAGACTGTGGAGAATTCAGTTTATTACACAGCTTCATACAATTAATAGTTTTATGCCTTCCCAATAATATCTCTCTTGTAGCATATCCATAAATAACCATCAAAATTTGATTAATAAAATTTAATAACAATAGCTCCAAGAACAGCATTTCCACTGTGAATATGATTTTCCCCTTCCCAAACAAAGTTCTCTCATCACAATGTTCAAGAACAATTGCTTTGTAGTCTGTTGTCTAAAACTCAGAGGATTCCAATGTGTGTGAATAGAAACTTAAATTTTGACATATTAAAAGCCAAGGCTTAGCAACCCAGTTCTTATTTGTTTACCTAAATTTTGAGATAGAAAAATTAACTTATTTTATTTCAGGTTTAATTATACTGTACTGTTTTGTTTTCTTTCTTTTTTAAAAAATTTCTTTATTTTTAACCATCTTTTGAAAATCAATCTATAGTGACACCCTGTGTCAATCAAACATACTGTCACCATTTAGGGACATCATCTATTTATATTCCTGTGTGCACCACTTTTGTTACTATTTACCATATTTATTTTATCTTTTTTGGTTATTACTCCATCACTTATGATCACATCTGTGCAGTGAATCTTTATGTTGTGTCAACAGTTATATGGAGACCTCATTACCTACACTCATGTGAAATGACATCCACAATCAATGAATGTGTTCTAGTTAGTCGACAGGCTAAGTATTCTCCCACCTGTATGCCCCTCCCTTTGTGGTTTAGCTAGCTGTTGACATAAAATACTATTAAAACTATGTACCTCAAAACTGGATAATGACTAGTAAATATTCACATGCGAGGGTCACCCCAAACAGATCATTTTACTTCAAAAGCTCTCGATGAGCACGGCATGCAGTTAGGGTGAGGCAATACTCAACAGCATGCCCTTGAAGTTAAGTCAAATCCAAAGGGAAGCTCAGTCGCCTCGGTTCTGCAAGAGTTGAGATGGATGAGGAAGACACTGAAGAAGGATTTAAAGCTCACCAGGCTGCATTTTGAGGGATAGGAAAAGCAGTCTCCTCCATGAAATAACAGTGCGACATAAAGCATCCAATTAAGATGAGGAAGCCATAGTGAATCAGTCAGAGTATCTGGATGAACACATGGTCACACACAGGACACTTGTTATGGCTCAGTGCAGATGAAATGGCTAAATTTCACAAAAAGATGTCATCTAGGACTTCTATAGCTACAGAGATTGTGTCTGGTCTCAAAGCTTCAAACTATAGGTACTGTTTTCCTTTAGGGGGCTAATGTGTCAATTTTCTGAGTTAATTTAGCATTATGCCCTAGGACCTCAATATTTAAATTGTCTGCTGTGTTCTCTACCAATAGAGTGTCACAGCCTGACTAGATAGCACATCTGTTTACAATGTAGTTGTGGACTTAAAAGATCCTGAGTAAAGATATAACTTTTTCCTTTTTTTTTTTTAAAGAAATGTTGTTTGAAAAATTATAAGGTCATTGCTTAGAAAACACTTCATTCCTTTGGATATTACTGTTCATAGATGACTAGCTGAGCAACCACAAACATGACAGAAATGTCTACACTATACACCTGATAACAACATTCTTTTTCTAGCTCTTGATCAAGCTTCAATGTTGAGTTTCATTTTTTCTTTTTCTTTTTCTTTTTTACTTTTAGTGAATTAATCTTTAATATTCCTTTTAATGGTAAGGAAAAAGTAAGTTGGGAACCTTCTGGAAATTATTGTCAATCCAGGTGTAAGGACATTTATGGTCCATGGATGAAATATAGCATCAGGAAAAACAAGATTTAGTTACCGTCCTCTGATTATGTCTGCCTTTGACACATAGAAACTTAGATGCAAGTAGTAACTTCATTTTCAGAGACAGGGGCTGGGAGTTAAAATCAGAGTTTAGCTCAAAGGTATTACTTCTTTGCTATAATCCCAGGAAACGTTCAATAGGGGACAATCTGTGTCCCAGTGAAAAATAAGCTGTAACTCTAGTTGGAATCTCATCCTGTTTAGGTACCAAGAACTTTTAAAATAAAATTGAAGTGTTAGATTTTTTGTTGTTATAAAATACTGAAGATAACTTAATAAACAGGAGGTCTTAATTCAGCTCAAGTCTTAGAATCTGAATTTCATTATCGGCTGTCCATATTTGTTTATGCCTATGATGCTCTACCATGGCAGGAACATGAACAAAATTGCTTGTTTCATGGCCTGGTTAAGAAAAGGGAAGACAAAAATGTGAAAACAAAGTCGTCAATAGAGAATGCCCTAATGTCCTTAAGATGTCTCACTAGGACATCACACTAACGTTTCTCCTAACTCCCAGAAGCTCTAAGATACAAACACGGTGTTCACACATGGTGATCATTCCAGATTCAGCTGCGGTACTCTGTGCATGGTCCAGGGTTCTACATCTGCCTCACAGCACAAAGAAAGAATTGAACCCATGCCAAAATTTTTCTCCACTTCTTGAGCTTTGCTCAGAAGCTTGGTCTAGAGAATTCTCTGATACATTTGAGAGAGGAAATGACAGAGAAAGGGGAAGGGAGAGACTGGGAAGGAGGAAGATAGGGAAGGAGATAGTGACAGACAGGAAGGAGATTGTACTGAAGCAATACTGAAATCTCAGAGAACAAAACTTTCTGTGTCTGACACACAGAGCTTACAATGTCATAACTGATGGTATGATGTAGTTTTCAGAAGTTTTGGGAAGCACACCCAATAGTTACTCTGTTTACAGTCCATGTGGTCTCTCTTCCTAGCTAGCTTTCCAGGCTTTGTGGGGATTCCTTAAGGCTGCATTGCATTTTCCTTGCCTCACTAATTTCCACTGCAGCTTTGTCATCACTCCAGAGCACAACACATTTTGCTATAGGGCTGTTTTCAGTAAATTTGACCATACCACACAATGCCATCCCTCTGCATCCTTCCTATGAAATATTGATGGAAGCCTCCATCATCCTGGGCATGTCTTTTCTCATTGTGACCAAGTTCCTGACAGAACCATCTGAAAGGAGGAAAGGTTTCATTTCGCTCATGGTTTGCGAGTAGTATCAGTCCATCATTGTGATACATACATGCTATGGAGATACCTAGCAGTGGGAATGAGGGGCAGTGGCTTGTTCGTCAAAGGCCCAGCCCCAGAAATTAATTGCACTAAGCATCTCAAGACAACGTTACTAAACAGTACATTAACAGCTGTAGCTCAACTGTTCAAACAGAAGAGCTCATGGGAAATGCTTTACATATAAAAATCCATAACATGTACTTCATATGTCTTCATAACCGGGATTATATGGGCGGGTGGGCGATGCTATCATCCGCTGATGGCATCTCACTCAATTTCTTAGTAAGCTGCTTTGGGTTGAAAGTAGAAGGCAAAAAATTTTGGGATCACAGAGGCTTCCACTGTGATTTCTAAAGAAAACTTGCGAAGCCAGGCAGTGATTGGCAGCATTAGAATCCGGCATATAGCAACAAAGTAGGCACTGTGTGGAGAGGCCAGAACGGCTTCAAAGGCAACAGAGATCCCAAAAGGATAGAGATAACACCATGTAGGATGCATCCACGGGAGGATGAAGGCAGACGTAACTTCAAAGTAGCAACATGGGTCCACAACAGTAAGTTCTAAGGCTGGAACATCCTAATCTCTTTGTAGACAGCAGCCTACATTACAATGCAACCCAAAGCCAGATATGAAGGTTAGGACTGAATTCTCATGCCTCTTGACTTTCCTTGTTTTGTTCTAACCTCCCAAGGCTATTTTCTGTCCATTCCTTTCAAAGGAACAATGCTTACTTACTACCTGTCCAATCTGAAATATGTATCATTACATTCTTGTTCTCAGAATCTAGCAGGCTTACATGACTTGATTCTCTGGATTTTTTTTTCATTGAACTTTGGAGCTATGCTAGAGGAGTTAAGACTTTGGGGAACCTTGTAGACTAAATTCATTTGCATTTTAAGAGATAGAAGAATCACTATAGGGCAGGGTAGTCCAGTCTTAACTGGATTTTCAAAAGGTCTCTGTAAAGAATTGATTTCCAACCAGGTTATATTGGGTAAAAGGAGGTGGTGAACGACTAATTACTTAATCCTTATTGGAAAGGGTCTTCATCAAGCACTTGTACTATGATGTACCGCCACAGAACTAACTGCGCAGAAATTGACCTATCTAAAATTATGATCCAAACTTGGTCTTACTCTTTGTAAATGTATTTTCTTAAGACTTTCATTAAAACCTTGAAAAGTTGACTAACGCAAATATTCTTGTATCGGTGTGGTTTATCTTTTGTGAATCAGCACGGCAAGTGTTCCATCCTAGGGAACACTTCTCTTCTCATCCTAGGGAATTTTGTGTTATTTGTTCATATTATTTTCTGGAGTATCATCTCTTTAATATTCAAGAGTTTGGACATTAGGTATATTGGGATTGATGTATTGGGTGAATGTGTCTGGTGATTTCTGGGCCTCCTGTAGGTGGATATTTGTATCCTCAAGCTTTGTGAGGTCTATGTTTTCTCTCTTTGTAAGCTTTCTCCCCTTTCTACATCTTCAAGTCTCTCTTAAACCTGATAAACATTCTCTTGTGTGTGTGAATGTGTGTGTGTGTATATGTGATAAGTGCATATATTGTTTATGTATATTCATGTGGTTGTGTGTGTGTGTGTGTGTGTGATGTGAGCATGCAGAGAAACCAAGTCTCTGAGCAAGGTAGGCAAGCTCTCCACTGTTAAGCTCCATCCCAGGCCAAATACAGCCTCCTTTATTGCTCTGCTGAGTTCTCTTTGGGTTTACTTTATTTCGCTTTTTCACCGCTTCTTTTTCTCCTCCACCCATGCATCCCCATGTTCTCTGGTTTCAGCTTACAGATCCTTTCTTCTGCTTGGTGTATCCATGAGCGAAGCGGATCGGCTTTGTGTAGCTTTCACCAGAAGGATTTCTGTTCGATTTTATTTTAATTACTTCAATCTCTTCCAACTTTCTGTGATGGACTATTGAATTGATTTTTTAATGCTGATTGTTTTTAAACCTGTGATTGTTTTCTGTTGAGTTCAATTGAACTTCTTTAAAATAGGTCTTGTGACTTATTTGAGGTTTTAATGTATCTATTTTCTAACTGTTAGTTTTGGAGAGTTTATTTCATTCATTATGTAAGGATAGTGTTTCTGGAAAGATGTTGGGACATCGGGCTTCCCAGGCTTATCGTCTTGGTTTGTTCACACCTGTGCATCCAGAAGTTTTAATTATCAGGTCCTGCAATGGATGACAAAACAAGAACATTAGCATATTGAAGAGGTTGTATTCGTTGGACTGGAGTCCTAATCTAGGAACCAGAAAATCCTGTGGCCAAGGAATTTTCCTCACTTATTGCTGAAGGAGAAAGCTCAGCATGAGGAAGACAAAGAGGACAGAGACAGTGAGTAGTGAGAGCTAGGTGAGCAGCAGTGAGGACGGTAGCGAGGACAGCTCAGACGTGTGCAGGGACAGTAGTGAGGACAGCTCAGATGTGTGCAGGGACAGGTCCTAGAGGGCACTGCCACCATGAGAGTTATTTTCAAGAGTATATGCCATGCAAATACAAATATAACATAGAGAGCTGCAGTGTAGTGTAACTGTGGTTTCTTCGATGCAGAGTTCGAGTGTTCTGTATTCTTAGTTTGAACTCCTTGCCCATGTCCACAGCTGACCACTTAGAGAAGGAAGCATGGGAGAGATAGAATGTGCCGGAAACGGAGTAGGTAGGGCATAAAGGATGCTCCACATACTTTATATAATCTTACAACCCTACATAGTATGTTACTGTCCCCATTTTACGGGTGAGAAAAGTGAGGTGGTGAGGGTAAATCGTTTTCTCCAGCATTTGTCACCTATTTGTAGTGTCTGGATTTGCCTCTGTGACATCATGGCTCAACAGCTGTCCTTTCAACCCCCTTTCAATGACCATCACATCAAACCTTAAAAAAAAGTGATTTCAAAAAAAAGAACATTAGTATCAAATGGTACCATCAGTTAGTGTTGGCCTTACATTCGTGTTTGGTATATTGTCAATATAGTAACACTAGAAGTTAACCTATGCCTAAGTTTCTTATCAACCTATTGCTAGTAGACGTTCAACACAGATTTGGGCTATCTAAAAGGGTACAGTTTCGCCATAAGACTGTAGCAGTTCCAGATACTTCAGCTACATTTATTGCCCCATGGTCAGATATCAGTGGATCCAATTCAGCACTAAGCCCTACCTTTTTTTTAAAATAATTTTTTATTCAATATTTTTTTAAAAATCAAAATGATTTTCCCTTTCCTAGTTTCCCCCTCCCCATAAGTTCCCTAAGCCTTCTTCCCTCCACTCATTCTCCTATCAACCCCCTCCTACTTCTCTGTCCTGGTATTCCCCTACAATGCTGGAACAAGCATTTTCAGGACCAGGGACTTCTCTTTCCTCCTTCTTGGGAGTCATTTGATATGTGAATTGTGTCTTGGGTATTCAGAGTTTCTGAGCTAATATCCATTTATCAGTGACTGTATTCCATGTGTGTTCTTTTGTGATTGGGTTACCTCACTTAGGATGATATTTTCAATATCCAACCATTTGCCTAAGAATTTCATGAATTCATTGTTTTTAATTGCTGAGTAGTATTCCATTGTGTAAATATACCACATTTTCTGTATCCATTCCTCCACTGAGGGACATCTGGGTTATTTCCAGCTTCTGGCTATTACAAATAGGGCTGCTATGAACATAGTGGAGCATGTGTCCTTATTGCATGCCAAGGAATCCTCTGGGTATATGCCCAGAAGTGGTATTGCAGGGTCCTCTGGAAGTATTATTTATGCCCAGTTTTCTGAGGAACAGCCAGACTGATTTCCAGAGTGGTTGTACCAACTTGCATTCCTACCAGCAGTGGAGGAGTGTTCCTCTTTCTCCACATCCTCGCCAACACCTACTGTCTTCTGAGTTTTTAATCTTAGCCATTCTGACGGGTGTAAGGAGAAATCTCAGGGTTGTTTTGATTTGCATTTCCCTAATGACTAATGATGCTGGACATTTTTTAAGGTGCTTCTCAGCCAGTTGAAGTTCTTCAGGTGAAAATTCTTTGTTTAGTTCTGTACCCCAATTTTAATAGGGTTATTTGGCTCTCTGGAGTCTAACTTCTTGAGTTCTTTGTATATATTGGATATTAGCCCTCTGTCAGATGTAGGGTTGGTGAAGATCCTTTTCCAATTTGTTGGTTGCCGTTTTGTCTGCTTGACAGTGTCCTTTGCCTTATAAAAACTTTGTAATTTTATGAGGTCCCATTTGTTGATTCTTGATCTCAGAGCATAAGCTATTGGTGTTCTATTCAGGAACTTTTCCCCTGTGCCCATATCCTCAAGAGTCTTCCCCAGTTTCTTTTCTATTAGTTTCAGTGTGTCTGGTTTAATGTGTAGGTCCTTGATTCATTTGGAGTTGAGCTTAGTACAAGGAGATAAGAATGGATCAATTCATATTCTTCTGTAAGCTGACCTCCAGTTGAGCCAGCACCATTTGTTGAAAAGACTATCTTTTTTCCATTGGATGGTTTCAGCTCCTTTGTCAAAGATCAAGTGACCATAGGTGTGTGGGTTCATTTCTGGGTCTTCAATCCTATTCCATTGATCTACCTGCCTGTCACTGTACCAGTTGATTCTAGTCTTTTTGTAGGGAGGGGGCATGTAGCAAACCTGACATGTATTCATTTGTTTCCAAAACCAATAGGTATGTATTTAACATATGAATTTTTTCAAACCAATTCAATTCTGAATAGTGCATATTAAAACAACTTTAAATTATTCATATATTTAGTGTGTGTTTCTGTGTGTTTGCATGTATGTGTGTGGGTGTGTTCTTGATCATGTGTTGTATATATATGTGTGCAGGTATGTATGTGTTCATGCCTTTGGAGGCCTGGGATTGACTTTATGTCTCCCTTTATTGTACTACATCATGCCTTTAAGGAGAAAGGGTCTACCACTGACTTGAAGCTGCTCCATTATGTAAGGCTGGTCATCCAGTCATTGAGTCTGGAGGATGCATCTGTCTACACTTGACTCTCTCTTCACTTCTGCATGCTGATATTTCAGATGTGAGCTGCTGTACTGGCCTTCACCAGGGTAGACAAGCTCAGATGCTCAGGTTCATATGGTAGGCATTTTACTGATTAACTCATCTCCGTAGAACATTTCAAATAGTTTATAACAGAGGCTGCAGCCATGGCTCAGTAGTTAAGAGCACTTGTTGCTCTTCTGGAGGCCTCAAGTTCAGTTGTCAGTGACCATCTCATGCAGCTCCAAATCACCTGTAACTTTAGGTCCAGGGAATTTGATACTTTCCTCTGGTCTACTTTCACACACACACACACACACACACACACACACACACACACACACACACACACAGGTTGAGAACCACTGTTCTAAACGATATTGGTGATCATGGCATAAAAATATCTCCGTAATAAAGATCTTGTAGTTGTGGTTCTCCTTGTTTTATTTCTTATGACTCAATCTCATAATCTAGAAAAATGGTTATTTCAATTTAAAAATATTTTTTTAAACTAGGTCCATACTCTTTAACCCATGTACCAGCACTGTCAGGAATTACAACAAAGTGTACTCTAGCTTTGCAGATGCCAGAGTGTTGCAGATAACACTGGGGCTATTTGTAATTTGATGCTAATTCCCTTCTCCTGGGTGGGGCTGTGAACAAGGAAAGAGTGTCAGCAGTCAAGTGATTTCCTATAAAGCTTCTCCTTAATTTGTAAAATAAAAGCTAGGGCTAGTGATTGGGCAGATGATCTGAAAGTTGGAAGAGAAAAGAAGGAAGGAGAGAGAGAAAAAGAGAGAGAGAGGACAACAGAGGAGAAGGCACAAGGAGAGCAGAGCAGAAGCATGTGGCCTGGAGAAATCACAAATTATAAGGGGTTTCATAGATGGTAAAGATGGTAGTGCAGTGGTAGATCTGCTCAGTCTAGGCGCATAGCTTGTATCCATATTAATTGAGTTGTGTTTTCATTGCTAGGGCATATGTGGGTCACAGTTTTACCGCAACACCTGAGAACATGAGCTCATAGCACTGATGCTTGAAAATTGTGTTTATATAAAGAAAATATCTACTTAAAAAAAAAGAAAAGGAAAGATACATAATCCAAAAAAAGGACATCATTTAACAGGTGTAGGAATTATAGAGTAAAATTACACATGGTCTTTTAAGTTCGACATATCTTTATCTGGCTTGCAATATCATTTCTCAGTTCTTCAGCACTGTATTTGTAAGCACTGCCAAGTCTTCACACAGAGCTTATAGAATAAAGTGACCTAACTTGTGAGCAGATAATGCATATGTCAGTCAGAAAACTCTTACTAAACTATTGAATACTAGAAAAGCGATTGAGGTAACTCGTAGTGTATGTATATTAATATTTAGACTAATAATAAAAATAAAAGCATAAAGGTTCAATTGGAGTGGATATAGGAATAAATACAGAAAAGAAACTATGTAAAACAAGAGGCTAATACATTGACCTTTTGCCTCAAGTTTCTAGATAATAGAACCTCAAATTACACTTATGTCAACTTTGACACTTCACTTTGAATTTTCATTATGAAGATCTTATTATAGATTTCTTATTTTTTAGGATGTCCTGGAGGAAAGTGAAATAACCTATAATAATATATTTATTGAGGGCTTAATATGACCATCGGTGCTAGGTAGAATTAAAATATTAAATAGTTTAATCAACTATTATGAACCATCAGGGTAGTAATTTTTCTTTTAATTTGGGTAACTTCAAGCATTGATCTGACACATCACTGGCTCTTTGCAAAGGTAAATTTTCTGCATCTCAGATCTCCAAGTCTGTGTATCACATCTTAGAGTAAAGGATGTTGACAGTTAAAAGTTATCTGACTGGCATTAAATGCAAAGAAGTACTGTATCTGGAAAGAAACAGAGAGGTTAGATCATGCAGAATTGACAGAACCAAGTTTGTTTAAGTTCAGCTTGTAGAATACACACCATCAAGAGCAAAACACCCACTATATACACTCACCAATTTATTGTTGTAAATTAAACAAGCTTCTCCCAAATACTTGATAACTAGATTTCTAAAGGGCTGTAAGACAGTGCATTGTGCTCTGCGTGAGCCATTACATCTCTAAGGTAGACAGCCAGCTGTTGTTTTCCATTAGCACATTGATACAAGATGGCCTACCCATTGTGTGGTCAGAATATTGGCGATCCCATTTTCTGTGCTTAAAGATTCATTAACCCATTAAGTGAAGGAGGTGATTTTCTCTCCCTGTACTTACTTTTGATTATGAATTTAGCAGTTCCACAGGTTGAAAGCACAAATGCTAATTATGTACTTTAAATAAATATAATAAAACAAATATAATATAAATAAATTGAAAATATATTTCATACACACACGTGCGTGTGTGTGTGTGTGTGTGTGTGTGTGTGTGTGTATGCTATTTGAAATCTATGGGTTAAAACCAAATTATCAATATTATGGTGTTAAGAGATAAGGTTGAACGTAATGCCTCTGTTATGCAGAGTCAGCAGCCTTTCCCACAAGATGTGTCCTAACAACAACTTGAATGTAGAGTTCTCAACCTCCAGAACGGTGAGGCATGTTTGTCCTTTAAAAATCACTTCAGCTCAGGAGCTATTTTGCGGTTGCTGTACAAACCATACAAGACACACAGAAAAAGACAAACACAATGGAAAAGGGAGATTGTGCTCTAAACTTCAATCAGGTCACCAGGAACTAACTGAACCCTCCCTCCTACATATGGCAGGGAGTCAATCAGTGTCAGTCAGTCAGTCACAGTGCAAACTTCTAGTTAACCACAGCTCCATGTGACCGGAATAAAAATGCCTGAGCAGGCTGCAGAATCAGAAACATGATGTAAATAAATGCTCTTTTGACCTACTAAATCTTAAGATAAAATTTTCTATAGATTACTAAAATGTGCCTGCTTTATACATTTGGTTTCAAGGCAGAAGGGACTTTATACTCATCAGTTTGACAGGATATAAAATGAGCAAGCAAGCCTCTCTGGCTGTGTTGAGGGGGTTTCTAAATTGACTTCTCAGATGTCCATAGGTTCAAATAAACGCAGGCAGCCCCACACCATGGGCCCTTATCTACATAAAAGAGAAAGCCCGCTGACCCTCTGCATTCATTTCTCTTGTCTTCTGATTTCAGATGCAATATGACCAGATGTTTCTACTGTTCTGCCATCCCATTCCCACCAGGAGACATTGTTTCTCCTCAAACCCTCCATCCCTGATGCTGCTGCTGTCAGATTTCATCATAGCAACTGGAAGCAAAAATACCTTTGAAGAAAAGTATTCTAGAATCCCACCGGAGATGTGTGTCTTTCTCTGTTATTTTCTGCCTCTTATCACCTGTTCTAAATTCTATGTTATTTGAACCAGGCATCAGGAAGATACAGTACATCCATTATTATGATTATAATTGTGTTTCTTAAAAATATATCAAGGCTCTCAACCCAGTTGCTAATGACTCCCAGTTAATTTGTACATACCTTTGTAAGCTTAGGCTATCCTGGATTTGGATGGAACCTGGTTCAGTATGACGCGTTGTCTCTATGCATAAACAGAATTCATAAAATTCCAATCTCCTAGTCTCACTTTTAAGTAGTATTTGAAATGTATAAAGCTTGACTTAAGCATGTGAAACTGTAACACTCTGCTTTCTGATGTCGTAGATCCAAGTAATTGGAGAGAAGATTGCAGCAGAAAACCTAAAGCTTCAGTCAGAAATTGCTGAATACATGCAATTTAAAGTGTGAAAGTTCCAAATCCTGAAGTTCATCAATTCAAGTGTCCTCCTCACTAATGAGCTTTGGGAACTTCCGACAAAGAAACACACATTTTAGATCTTTTCAACATGAATAAACATATGACTTCTGCACACTTATTTTCCTGGTATTGTTTCAGTGTTGAAAGTGAGTTTTAATTAATGCCTTCTTTTCAACATAACCATAGCTACGATGTGTCTCTGGAGGAAGGAATCTGCACAGCAACAGTTCGACAATGATTTATTCTGTGCTTTTTCATAGCAGTTCTTTTTATTTTTTTTCTATCAGGAAGGGGAAGATCATTGTCTTATGGATGGCACAGCTTAAACCTGAATGTCTGTGTATTGAAGAAGAAATAGGATTGATGGCAGAGAAAATATGAGGTACTTTTCAAGAGAATTCTGGAGAATCTTAATTGTACACTGGCTGTTATAATTTGCTACAGGAAAAAAATATAATGGCAAGGTCTGTTGACATGATTAGTAAGATAATATTAGCACCAATGTTTTGAGTATATTATATAAATGTCCTTAGACACATGCAAATTAAAAGCCAAAACTAACCTAGAAAACAGTTATGTAGATTATGACACATATATGTATTACATTACATTAAATATACCCAATGCCATGCAAAAATGTTGAAGTTATACAAAGGAACTACTCAAGGTACAGTAAATTCATGCTTCTAAAGTACTCCTGTTAGTCTTAAAAATACAATTGCACATAGTATAAGTATGGCTGTATTTATGCTTGTTTATGCTAAGAATATTTAAGCACAAATTCACAGAGATAAATTTTTATTTTACTGTAGGCAATATGTTTTTTTTATAGAAACAAATTCCCTCTGGACTATTATTCTTATTATATATACATTTGAACTTATATGCTATTATTTTAATGTTCTCGCTTGTTTATACAAAAGGATTTCTTTTAAAAATAGTTCTTTCAGAATTTTTTTAATTTAAACTTTGATTTATTTATTTACACTCCAGATTTTATTTCCTTCCCTCTCCACTCTCCGACTCCTCCACATTCCATACCTCCTCCTTACATTCCCCTCTCCAGGAGGATGCCCCTACCACCCACTACCCACCTCGCCAGACCTCTAAACTCACTGGGGCCTCCAGTCTCTTGAGGGTTAGGTGCATCTTCTCTGAATGAACCCAGGCCTGGAAGTGCTCTGCTGCCGTGAGTGTTGGGGCCCTCATATCAGCTGCCTGTTTGGTGGTCCAGTGTCTGAGAGATCTCGGGGGTCCAGGTTAATTGAGACTGCTGGTCCTCCTACGGAGTCAAAGGAATGTATACTGATCATATTCAAATCTGCCACATCTTCCCAGAACCAGCCCCTTCTCTATCCACTAAAATTTGTGTCTCCATTTAAAAATAAAACCAAACAAAATGAAACAAAACAAAACATGAAATCCATTCTTCATTGTTCATCAACTCTCGATGACTGTCCTTTAAGTAAAGTGTCCTAGAACTATCAGAGACCACACTCTTGAAGATGACTGACTTTCACTCCCAAGCTGTAGCCAGCTGACAAGAAATTCTCATCCTGAGATGCGACTTCATATCCTCTCCCTCCACGCTAGAGTTCTGTCTGATTTATCCTTCTATAAATCTCATGCACATATTCGCAACTGTTGTGACCTTGTAAGTGCGCCTGCCCTGCCATACTTGGGAAGTGTTGCTCTTCCATATCTAACTTCTGTCTCAGGTTATTTAAATCTGTCTTCCCTGTCTTCCTCAGTGACCCTTTAGCGCTGAGAATAGAGGATGTAATCTATATTTCACCATTTCCTTAGATTCATATTTTTTGTAGGTTGATAACTTGTGGGTCTCTGTGATAGATGCCATTCAGTGAAGTTAGAACATTTTGTGATTAGGATGGAAAGGTGAACTAAGCCTTTAAAAAGAGATGAGAGGTAAGAGATATGCTATGAAGAATCAGTTTTAACACTGATTCTGTCTGCTGATTTAGCAGAATAATAGTACTGTTTCTCTCTAAGGGACAATATGGCCTGTCTAGTCCCAGTTTCTTGACTCTGCTATTGGTGCCAAAGATTGTTGCAGTAGTTTTCCAACCCAATTACTGGGTAAAAGAAATTACAACTCAACCAGTATTTAGACAAACTATATGCCTAGATTGGGCAGATTCCACTACACTACTCTATTCCCATCTTAGTCATGCCATATCACTTGTGGTTTTAGCCAGACCTCATCTTCTCTCCCTCCTCTTCCACCTCCTCCATTGATCCTCTCTCCCTCTGTGGATCCTTTTTCTTCCCACAAAAATCTCTCAGCTCCTCTCACTTCCTCCTGCCCAATCATTGGCTCTAGTCTTTAAGAAGCACCTTAAGAAATGTTTAACATCATTAGTCATGCATTAGGGAAATGCAAATCAAAACAACCCTGAGATATCACCTTACACCAGTCAGAATGGCTAAGGTTAAAAACTCTGGAGACAGCAGGTGTTGGCAAGGATATGGAGAAAGAGGAACACTCCTCCACTGCTGGTGGGATTGCAAGATGGTACAACCACTCTGGAAATCAGTCTGGCTGTTCCTTAGAAAACTGGGCATGACACTTCTGGAGGACCCTGCTATACCTCTCCTGGGCATATACCCAGAGGATTCCCTGGCATGCAATAAGGACACATGCTCCACCATGTTCATAGCAGCCTTATTTATAATAGCCAGAAGCTGGAAAGAACACAGATGTCCCTCAATGGAGGAATGGATACAGAAAATGTGGTATATTTACACAATGGAATACTACTCCGCAATTAAAAACAATGAATTCATGAAAATTTTAGGCAAATGGTTGAAACTGGAAAATATCATCCTAAGTGAGGTAACCCAATCACAAAAGAATACACATGGAATGCAATCACTGATAAGTGGATCTTAATTAGCCAAGAAGCTATGAATACTTAAGACACAATTAGCATATCAAATGATTCCCATGAAGAAGGAAGAAGAGGGCCTGGTCCTGGAAAGGCTTGATCCAGCATTGTAGGGAAGTACCAGGACAGAGAAATGGGAGGGGGGTGATTGGGGAATGGGTAGAGAAAAGAGGGCTTATGGGACATATGGGGAGGGGGGAACCGGGGAAAAGGGAAAGCATTTGGAATATAAGCAAAGAATATAGAAAATTTAAAAGAAAAGAAAAGAAAAGAAAAGTTAAGGTGGGGAGAAGGTTCACAAGGTGATTAACTCCTTGTCTGCAGCTCCTCCCAAGAGTGGAATTAGCATCAAAATACAAGTCCAGGGCTCTCCACAACAAAAGGTAAGTTTAAAGTAGACTTTGTATCTAATAAGAACATGTTTCACAAGCTGCTTGGTACTGAACCAGCAGGCATGTTGTATCAAGCTAGTTATTATTGTAGTTCTAGGCTAACAACTTTTAAAGTTGATAATTGCATTCTCCCTACTGTAGTATATATAACATAAAAGCTATCTAGTGGTGATGATGCTTCTAAATGGGCATCAGCCTTATTTCTTCATTTTCTGTGACTCAAGAACATGATGTCTTTAGTAATCAGCAGATACCTGCATGGATACTGTTATTGACAAATAGATTCAGTATGAACGAAATAACAAAGTAGCTAAGCCATCTGTAAAGGGTCATGAAAACAAAGTCACAAAAATGTAAATTTGAAACTGATACAGTATTTTATGTCACATTGGCCACAATGATTAGGTGGGAAAGCAGCTAGTTCAAAATTAGGAAATGCATACAAGTGGTATTATTTGAAGCGAGTCCAAGTAGCAGATGTCTCAAACACTTTCAGTGCAATGCTAGTTGGGATTTTTCTTTTAGAGGAAAACAGCCATAGTAATAGAAATCATTAGGCTGGACTTAAAATATTTTCCATGTGAAATATTTTCCATGTGAAAAATTTTTATATTGATTAATGACTTACTTTATACTGTAAATGTTCAGCAGGATTTTCCTTTAGATAAATACAGAGAACTAATAAGAGCAATAATAGTTTTTTATCACCCCAAAGAAACACCATGATGTATTAACATCTCTTCTGCCTTTCTTGTAAGAAAAGAAATAATGAACTTTTACATAGAGGAAATGGGATGTGATTGACCCCATCCGGGCATCAATCGGGGTTGCCCTAAGAGAATTCAGTAGAAGCCTCTGCTGCTGTAGATATTAGCTTATAGACGTAGTTGAATTACATTGATCTTAACTCTCCAGTTCACATTTCTTTGTAAAGAAAAGGGCAATGCAATACTGGGAATTAAGAACCCACAGCAAAATCATGGGACAAGGATAAAAAGATAGAATAACGGAGGGCATAACTGAAAATGATGAATGCAAAGCACATAAATTAAAATTGATTTCTGTATTGGCTTGTGTATCTGTCACTTTAGTAGTATGATTTGGGGTGACCTGGTGGGTGCTTGATAGTACAGGTGTTAATAGCTCCATTGCCACAGGAATGGACTGGAATGGCCTGAAAAGGTTTAATACATTGGTTTGTAGAATGTTGGGCCTGCAATGAAAGTGGGAGCAGATATACACTGTCATTACTATAAAGGTTAAAAACATGAACGCAAAACCATAAAATATGTTCTACAAAAGCACCTAGAGAAATGCAAGGAACTCTAATACAAAGTTAAAGCACACCATAACATCTGTATCCAAAGCCTGTGCAGATGTTCATGGTTACATCCAGCACCTGTTGTAAATGCATCCAACATGTTACATACAAACAAAAAGTGTATATACAAATATACTTCTGTTGAGAAGTGTTGGCAGAATATATTCTTATAAACAGATTGTCTTGAGGCTAAGTGCGAAATAATCCTTGTTAAAAGTACTTATATGTACTGATATTTGTTTACATTTTTGCCTATGAATGTTTCATGGTGCCCACTTAAAACAATTCTTTCAGATATTTTTACTTAGAATAATTATCATTTATCATGGTCCCCCCAAAAAAACAATAACAACAACAACAACAAGCCCAAATGTTTAGAGCTAGAGACATGGCTCAGTAATTAAGAGCACCGAGTTCAATTCCAGCAACCATATGGTGGCTCACAACCATCTGTAAGCTGATATCCTCTTCTGGTGTACATGAAGACAGAGTGTGTACACACACACACACACACACATATATACATGAATATGTGAATAAATAAATCTTTAAAAATGTGATGTATAATCTTGATTTGTGAACTCTGTTCCTGTGTTACAGATTTTGTCGATAAATTATTAACCAAGAAGTATATTTTAAAGACAAACATACCAAAAAATATACTGATTTCTTAATGCTACCTTTAACGTCATGAAAATTTGCTCCATGCCAAATCAAAATAAGCTGATAATAACTTCAATTCATCAATAAAACATTTGTTTAAAAGGTCATTTCATAAAATTAAAATTATAAATATTTATTTCATTTGACATATTCCTTTGAAAGAATTTACATACAGTCTACTCAGTACTTTCAATATATACATACACATGCACATATGCATACATATATATTATGCTTACTTACATATACACACTTGACCTATTGACAACAAGAAAAGTATCCAGTTTAATTGAAACATTTATCATTATTCATTATATTAAAAACCAAGTGTACTCTTGAAAAGGAGAACTATAGAACTTCTTTCTATTTTTTTTTACAAAAAAAATAAAATTTGTAAAATAATTGGCTGAAACATCTAAGTATTGAATTGGCTAAGCACAAGCCATTCACTTTTGCTTCAGTTTAAGATTACTGTACTGTGACTGATTCCTACCTCCTTCTCAAGAGAATGCCTTTTCTCATACAAATTCATGAAGAATTTAGAAAAGTAAAATATTGTTTTTCCTCATATATGAATATGAAGCCAATTAGAACAACATTCACTTTAGTTTTAAAATAAATTACTTTAATCATCCTGTAATATTTAATTGATTGATTCTAAAATGACATGAAATTAGTAAGTCTGCTCTTTTACTGATCTCAAGAAGAGGAAATAAGCAAAACCAAATAAACAAACAAACCCAAAACAGTGTTTTCGTTCTTGTCAGGCAAAATAATTTATTTTAAATATCCTAGCTGCAATACTTTGCAAGAAAAATGTTTCTCTAGGTGCCAACGTACAGGATTTATTCCCAGTGAATCCTTAAAGAGTTGGGCCTAACGAAAATAGGTGACTGTTCTATGACTTCCATGGAGACTGTATGACACCCTTTAAGTCCCTTCAATAGCTTCCCAATCATATATTCTTGGCATTGTTTACTGATTTTCTATAGATCTGTGGATATTGCCGCTAGGCACATGGTATAAGGTAGTTATCAGATAAAGCCTACAACATTTATTAGGGTCCTCAGACCAGAGGAAAACTGACTTATCCCTACCAGGTTAAGCATCAACTACCACTATTTAATCAGCCAAAGATAGGGGTATCAGGAGTGTCCCCTCAGCCTCCATTAGGGGTTGTTGTCTTGATAATATTATTCTCGTTTTATGCAGCAACCAAAGTTCCCTCCCTTTTGGTTCTTACTCTCTTTATTCCCCCACAGGTTCCTTAGCCCTGAGGATTTGATAGAGATAATCAATTTAGAGCTGAGGGTTCTGACGATACTTGCCTTCTGCATATTGTCTTGTTGTAAATCTCTGCACATTGGTTTTGGAAGATATTCTGCACAGGATCAAAAGAGATAATGTGTGTAAACACCACCTTGGCAAGAAACTCTAAGCTTGTAGGATATACTAGGGTAAAGGTAACACAAAGCCTGGAATAACCAACCAATATCAGGTTTGAAATAAGAACCACCCATTCACAAGGTGGAAACCATGCCCAGTAACGCTTGGGTGATCTAAAAAGCTGAGAGGGCCTGGTAACCGCAGGTAAAACCAAACACTATCATTATGAACAAAAACAAAAATTAGCAATAAAATGACTCCTCATGACATTCTACTGTACTCATACATTAATGCCTTGCTCAGACATTATCAGAGAAGCATCCTCCTGTAGTAGTAGATCAGAATAAATGAAGAGATGAGAGCCAAGGTACCTTTTAAATAATTTGTATTACGCACTTATATGTCTATACATGTATATTCTTACACATAACCCATTCACTCCATATAATGCTACCTGTATGTATATGTTCAGGGCTAACAGTTTGGCTCTGGATGACCAGTTGTTCTCCCAT
The DNA here is from genome assembly GCF_947179515.1 of Apodemus sylvaticus. Taxonomy (NCBI): domain Eukaryota; kingdom Metazoa; phylum Chordata; class Mammalia; order Rodentia; family Muridae; genus Apodemus; species Apodemus sylvaticus. The sequence goes on from NC_067491.1 coordinate 8,572,329, forward strand.
GGCGAAAGCCGTGTCTCTCATTCTCAAACCTTTCTCGAATGCCTGTGGTACTTTGTGTAGGGTAGAGGTCTCATTGGCTTTTCCCATTCCAATTTGAATTGTTCATAGTTGTTGTTCGGTTCATGTTTGGGCTGTCATGTCAGTGAAATTTATACTTCTGACATTGTTAGGAGACCCACTCTCACAGCACCCTGACCCTCCTGCTCCTCTAATCTTTCCACTCGAAATTTCAACAACGTTCCCTGAGTTTTTATTTTGAAAGTGTTTTGTAGATGTGTTCACTGAGACTGGTTCCTACAACTCTGCACTTTGATTGATTGTGTTTTTGCTATACCGGTGTCTGTTTTAAAGAGCAATTGTTTAATGAGGGGAGAGGACTACACTTTTCTGTTGGTATAAAGGCAATTGCTTGTAGATGTTTTTATGAAATTTTGCTGCTAATTTCATAAATTTGTGATTATAGATTCTCCTTCAGTAAATATGGCTCCACTAGCAGTGAAGAATTAGCTATATTTCCAGCACCAGGCATCTTTTCAAAATCAGTTATCTTCAACTTCAATAACAAAAAGTGAAATAAGTTAGGTCATGGTTCTTCCTCAATCCACATGCTCCCAAAACTAATACTCAGATCCAAAATATGTTTACAAATACATTTGCCATAAACCTAGGCTCTTCTTTGACTATACCCTAACTTAAAATTTTCCATTTATTTTAACCTATGTTCTGCCATGTGGCTCGTTACCTGTGCTTAGACACCACACATCTGACTCCTCACATTTTCCAGTGCTCATCTTTTTTCTGCATAACTCTCTCCCAGAGTCCTTTATTTCTCCCAGATGTCCTATCCCCATTTCCTACCTAAGCCATAGGCTATAGGCTTTTCATTTAACAGGTTATGCAACCATGTATTACACAAGGTATTCTCTCTACATTTCCCCCTTTTAGTCCAATTAAAAGCTCTTTTGCTTTCAAATAGAAATTGAATACAATTATAACAATTATGAAACAATTAAAAGCACTATAAGGTATGATAATACATTTACAATGCCAAGTCCATATTATTTGGCAACTTTAGAAAATATTCTATTATCTATCCTATTTTGGTATATTTAAAGTTCTGTAGAACTTTAGAATATAAATTAACACAATTTCTATCCTAATGTGTATTACCATCCTAAAACCATCTTTGTAGACTTAGAACACCTTTTTGAATGCTAATAGCTTAAGTTTAATTGTGAGACAATAACTATCTAGTCTTCAAACACATCGGACACCTGAGAAGGAATAAATATTACCTGAGTATGCAGGAAATACAGGGATGCATCTTCCAAAAATTATAGAAATGACAAAGATAGCTGACTGTCTGGACATTCCCCAGTATTATCTCTATACATTAGAGTGCACATCTTCAGCCTTCTGGTGCAGAGTGAAGCAGGAATTATGAAAGACTTGCTTACTCTTTCTTGACTTTGCTTGTCAATCAACTTCCCTGCACCCATTTGTCTTTCTGAACAGATTTGTCTGTAGTTGAACATGGACATTTTCTTTGGCCAGTAGCTAGCTTGTGAAAATTGACTCAAATCCATATGGAGGTTATTGATGCTCATCAACTTCTTTAAAATGGAACATGGTTAGTGTCAGGAGCAGATCTGTCTCATAGTCAAAAGATCTTTTAATTATGAAATTATTTTAAAAGCCATTTTCTGTAGATTTCTAAGGGTTTTTTTTGTTTTTTTTTGTTTTTTTTTATTATTCGATATAATTTATTTACATTTCAAATGATTTCCCCTTTTCTAGCCCCCCCACTCCCCGAAAGTCCCGCAAACCCCCTTCTCTTCCCCTGTCCTCCCACCCACCCCTTCCCACTTCCCCGTTCTGGTTTTGCTGAATACTGTTTCACTGAGTCTTTCCAGAACCAGGGGCCACTCCTCCTTTCTTCTTGTACCTCATTTGATGTGTGGATTATGTTTTGGGTATTCCAGTTTTCTAGGTTAATATCCACTTATTAGTGAGTGCATACCATGATTCACCTTTTGAGTCTGGGTTGTCTCACTTAGTATGATATTCTCTAGCTCCATCCATTTGCCTAAGAATTTCATAAATTCATTGTTTCTAATGGCTGAATAGTACTCCATTGTGTAGATATACCACATTTTTTGCATCCACTCTTCTGTTGAGGGATACCTGGGTTCTTTGCAGCATCTGGCAATTACAAATAGGGCTGCTATGAACATAGTAGAACATGTATCCTTATTACATGGTGGGGAGTCTTCTGGGTATATGCCCAGGAGTGGTATAGCAGGATCTTCTGGAAGTAAGGTACCCAGTTTTCGGAGGAACCGCCAGACTGATTTCCAGAGTGGTTGTACCAATTTGCAACCCCACCAGCAGTGGAGGAGTGTTCCTCTTTCTCCACACCCTCTCCAACACCTGCTGTCTCCTGAATTTTTAATCTTAGCCATTCTGACTGGTGTAAGATGAAATCTTAGGGTTGTTTTGATTTGCATTTCCCTAATGACTAATGAAGTTGAGCATTTTTTAAGATGCTTCTCCGCCATCCGAAGTTCTTCAGGTGAGAATTCTTTGTTTAACTCTGTACCCCATTTTTTAATAGGGTTGTTTGGTTTTCTGGAGTCTAACTTCTTGAGTTCTTTATATATTGGATATTAGCCCTCTATCTGATGTAGGATTGGTGAAGATCTTTTCCCAATTTGTTGGTTGCTGATTTGTCCTCTTGATGGTGTCCTTTGCCTTACAGAAACTTTGTAATTTTATGAGGTCCCATTTGTCAATTCTTGCTCTTAGAGCATACGCTATTGGTGTTCTGTTCAGAAACTTTCTCCCTGTACTGATGTCCTCAAGGGTCTTCCCCAGTTTCTTTTCTATTAGCTTCAGAGTGTCTGGCTTTATGTGGAGGTCCTTGATCCATTTGGATTTGAGCTTAGTACAAGGAGACAAGGATGGATCAATTCGCATTCTTCTGCATGCTGACCTCCAGTTGAACCAGCACCATTTGTTGAAAAGGCTATCTTTTTTCCATTGGATGTTTTCAGCCTCTTTGTCGAGGATCAAGTGGCCATAGGTGTGTGGGTTCATTTCTGGATCTTCAATCCTGTTCCATTGATCCTCCTGCCTGTCACTGTACCAATACCATGCAGTTTTTAACACTATTGCTCTGTAGTATTGCTTGAGGTCAGGGATACTGATTCCCCCAGATTTTCTTTTGTTGCTGAGAATAGTTTTAGCTATCCTGGGTTTTTTGTTGTTCCAGATGAATTTGATAATTGCTCTTTCTAACTCTGTGAAGAATTGAGTTGGGATTTTGATGGGTATTGCATTGAATCTGTATAGTGCTTTAGGCAAAATGGCCATTTTAACTATATTGATTCTACCGATCCAGGAGCATGGGAGGTTTTCCCATTTTTTGAGGTCTTCTTCCATTTCCTTCTTCAGAGTCTTGAAGTTCTTGTCATACAGATCTTTCACATGTTTGGTAAGAGTCACCCCAAGATACTTTATACTGTTTGTGGCTATTGTGAAGGGGGTCATTTCCCTAATTTCTTTCTCAGCCTGCTTATCCTTTGAGTATAGGAAGGCCACTGATTTGCTTGAGTTGATTTTATAACCTGCCACTTTGCTGAAGTTGTTTATCAGCTGTAGGAGCTCTCTAGTGGAGTTCTTTGGGTCACTTAGGTAGACGATCATGTCGTCTGCAAATAATGATAGTTTGACTTCTTCCTTTCCAATTTGTATCCCTTAGATCTCCTTATGTTGTCGAATTGCCCGAGCTAGTACCTCAAGTACAATATTGAAAAGATAAGGAGAAAGGGGGCAGCCTTGTCTGGTCCCTGATTTCAGTGGGATTGCTTCCAATTTCTCTCCATTTAGTTTGATGCTGGCTACCGGTTTGCTGTATATTGCTTTTACTATGTTTAGGTATGGGCCTTGAATTACTGTTCTCTCCAAGACTTTAAGCATGAAGGGATGCTGAATTTTGTCAAATGCTTTTTCAGCATCCAATGAAATGACCATGTGGTTTTGTTCTTTGAGTTTGTTTATGTAGGGGATTGTATTGATGGATTTCCGTATATTGAACCAACCCTGCATTCCCGGGATAAAGCCTACTTGATCATGGTGGATGATCGTTTTGATGTGTTCTTGGATTCGGTTGGCAAGAATTTTATTGAGTATTTTTGCATCGATGTTCATAAGGGAAATTGGTCTGAAGTTCTCTTTCTTTGTTGGATCTTTGTGTGGCTTTGGTATCAGCGTAATTGTGGCTTCGTAGAAGGAATTGGGTAGTGTTCCTTCTGTTTCTATTTTGTGGAATAGTTTGAAGAGTATTGGTGTTAACTCTTCTTTGAAGGTCTGGTAGAATTCTGCACTGAAGCCATCTGGTCCTGTGCTTTTTTTGGTTGGAAGACTTTCTATGACTCCTTCTATTTCTTTAGGCATTATGGGACTGTTTAGATGGTCTAGTTGGTCCTGATTTAATTTTGGTATTTGGTATCTGTCAAGGAAATTGTCCATTTCCTCCAGATTCTCCAGTTGTGTTGAGTATAGGCTCTTGTAGTAGGATCTGATGATTTTTTGGATTTCCTCAGTTTCCGTTGTTATATCTCCCTTTTCACTTCTAAGTTTGTTAATTTGGATACTTTCTCTGTGCCCTTTGGTCATTCTGGCTAAGGGTTTATCTATCTTGTTGATTTTCTCAAAGAACCAGCTCCTGGTATTGTTGATTTTTTGTATGGTTCTCTTTGTTTCTACTTGACTGATTTCGGCCCTGAGTTTGATGATTTCCTGCCTTCTACTCCTCCTGGGCGAAATAGCTTCTTTTTGTTCTAAGGCTTTCAGGTGTGTCATTAAGCTGGTAATGTATGCTCTCTCCATTTTCTTTTTGGAGGCACTCAGGGCTATGAGTTTTCCTCTTAGCACTGCTTTCATTGTGTCCCATAGGTTTGGGTATGTTGTGTTTTCATTTTCATTGTGTTCTAAAAAGTCTTTAATTTCTTTCTTTATTTCTTCCTTGACCAAGGTATCATTGAGTAGAGTATTGTTCAGTTTCCACATGTATGTGGGCTTTCTGTTGTTTCTGTTGCTATTGAAGACCACTTTTACTCCATAGTGATCAGATAGGAGGCATGGGATTAGTTCGATCTTCTTATATTTGTTGAGGTCTGTCTTGTGACCAATTATATGGTCGATTTTGGAGAAGGTACCATGAGGTGCTGAGAAAAAGGTATATTCTTTTGTTTTAGGATAGAATGTTCTATATATATCTGTTAAATCTAATTGGTCCAAAGCTTCAATTAGTTTCATTGTGTCCCTGTTTAGTTTCTGTTTTCCTGATCGGTCCATTGAGGAAAGTGCAGTGTTGAAGTCACCCACAATTATTGTGTTAGGTGCAATGTGTGCTTTTAGTTTTAATAAAGTTTCTTTTATGAAAGAGGGTGCCCTTGCATTTGGGGCATAGATGTTCAGGATTGACAGTTCTTCTTTTTGTATTTTTCCTTTGACCAGCAAGAAGTGTCCCTCAGGGTCTCTTTTGATGACTTTGGGTTGAAAGTCAATTTTATCTGATATTAAAATGGCTACTCCAGCTTGTTTCCTGAGACCATTTGCTTGTAAAATTGTCTTCCAGCCTTTTACTCTAAGGTAGTGTTTGTCTTTGACCCTGAGGTGTGTTTCCTGTAAGCAGCAAAATGTAGGGTCCTGTTTACCTATCCATTCAGTTAGTCTGTGTCTTTTTATTGGGGCATTAAGTCCATTGATGTTAAGAGATATTAAGGAATAGTGATTGTTACTTCCTATCATTTTTGACGTTATTTTTTAAATTTGAATGCTTAACTTCTTTTGGGTTTGATGAAAGGTTACTATCTTGCTTTTTCCAGGGTGAAGTTTCCCTCCTTGTATTGGTGTTGTCCTCCTATTATCCTTTTTAGGGCCGGGTTTGTGGATAGATATTGGGTAAACTTGGTTTTGTCATGAAATATCTTAGTTTCTCCATCTATGGTGATTGAGAGTTTTGCTGGATATAGTAGTTTTGGTTGGCATTTGTGTTCTCTTAGAGTCTGCATGAGATCTGCCCAGGACCTTCTAGCCTTCATAGTCTCAGGTGAAAAGTCTGCTGTGATTCTGATAGGTCTTCCTTTATATGTTACTTGGCCTTTTTCTCTTACTGCCTTTAGTATTCTTTCTTTGTTTAGAACATTTGGTGTTTTGATTATTATGTGACGGGAAGTATTTCTGCTCTGGTCCAGTCTGTTTGGAGTTCTGTAGGCTTCTTGTATATTCATGGGCATCTCTCTCTTTAGGTTAGGGAAGTTTTCTTCCATAATTTTATTGAAGATGTTTGCTGGCCCTTTAAGTTGTAAATCTTCACTCTCATCTATGCCTATAATCCTTAGGTTTGGTCTTCTCATTGTGTCCTGGATTTCCTGGATATTTTGGGTTACAAGCTTTTTGCATTTTGCATTTTCTTTAACTGTTGAGTCCATGGTTTCTATGGAATCTTCAGCATCTGAGATTCTTTCTTCTATCTCTTGTATTCTGTTGTTGATATTTGCATCTCTGTCCCCTGATTTCTTCCCAAGGCTTTCTATCTCCAAAGTTGTCTCCCTTTGAGTTTTCTTAGTTGTTTCTACTTCTGATTTTAGATCCTGGATGGTTTTGCTTAGCTCCTTCACTTGCATGTTTGTGTTTTCCTGTAATTCTTTAAGAGATTTTTGTGTTTCCTCTTTCATGAGCTCAGCCTATTGACCAAAGTTCTCCTGTATTTCTTTAAGAGATTTTTGTGTTTCGTCTTTCATGACCTCAGCCTGTTGAGCAAAGTTCTCCTGTATTTCTTTAAGTGTTTTTTGCATTTTCTCCTTGTTGGTTTTTTTATTCTCCTGGATTTCTTTCAATGAATTTTGTGTTTCCCTTGCAAGGGCTTCTAACTTTTGATCCATTTTCTCCTGAATTTCTTTATGTATGACCTTCATGTGTTCCTGTACCAGCATCATGACCAGTGATTTTAAATCCAAATCTTGTTTTACTGGTGTGATGGGGTATCCAGGACATGTTGGTAGAGGAGAATTGGGTTCAGATGTTGCCATATTGCCTTGATTTCTGTTAGTGACGTTCCTGCGTTTGCCTTTTGCCATCTAGTTCTCACTGGTGTTAGTTTATCTTGTCAGTGCTGGACTCACCAGTGCAAGCTGCCCCTTCCCAGTTGGCCTCTGGTGCACAGCTTACCTCCTGCACTGCTTGTAGACAGTGTGCTGCTGCCCAGGCTGTTCCGATCCCAAAGCAGGCACCCGAAGGCTCCCGCTGGGGCCCGCTGGATTCACTGGAGCACACTGACTTCTCCCAGCTGGCCGCCCGGAAGCCCAGCTAGCCACTTGCAGGACTTGGAGATGTAATGCTGCCGCCCAGACTGATCTGGATCCGGAAGCGGAGAGAGTAGAGCTAAGGGCTTCTGCCTGAGGCCTTGCCCCAGATTGTGTCTGTGGAGCAGATGGAGCCCGTGTGCACTCCCAGGGAGTGCAGACGGTGTATGCTACTGTGACCTCCCCTGTGTTCTGCTCACTCTGCTGGGCAGCCGATCCGCCAACCGGGCTGTCGCACACAAGGTTAGCCTGGCCGCTCAGTCCCTGAGTCCAGGCAAAAGCCTGGGAGGCCAAGGTCCGAGCAAAGTTCCCCTAGGGCTATGACTGTTAATTGGGTCTGCCAGGTGACTAGGATGGCGGGCGTGCGCACCCGAGCTCCCTGAAAGCGCCAGGAGAGTCTGCTTTGCTAACAATCACCTGGGCGGGTTGACTCACAGATGGCCCACCAAGCCGCCCAGTTCTTGGGGTCAGTCCTGTGCCTTTTGGGGCCTGGACCCCCGCTTTGTTAGCCTTAGGCTATGCCTGTTACAGGTCTGCCCGCCTGAGCTCTCTGTCGTCCTGCAGGCAAAATGGCGGCGGCGCGCTCTCAGGCCTGTGCAAAAAAACCTCCTGCCTGGGTTGGCACCCCGATGGCCCCCCGACCCGCCCAGGGCCTGAGTGCAGGCCAAAGCCCGTCGGGCTCAGACCACCGCGGTGTTGGCCTCGGATTACGTTTGTGTACCTCAGTCCGATCCGTGGAGTACGGAACCAAGATGGATGCGCCTCTCCTGACTGGTGGGAGGCCGAGTTCTGAAGTGGCCTCCGTGCAGGAAAGGCACCGCACAACTGCAGCTGCTTGCTGCCCGGCTGGTCAGCGAAGGTCAGTGGTCGTGGGCGCAGGGCCTAACTGGTCCCTGTGACGCCTTGGTTCCACTGCTGATGGCCCTTCAGCTGGAGCAGCCACTGCTGCCGCTGCCGCCGCCGCCGCCGCGCCCCAAAATTCGATCTCTAAGGTTTTAAGGAGCAAATCCAATCTATATTATATCTGAATTGTCAAAAATTGTTTTCTTTTATCTGCTTATTATCTGATTAACCTTGCAATCATTTATTGTAATGAACTTGTCTAGTATCAATAGGACCGTGAATTTGACTGATTATTGGTTTGTATTTATTAATTTTTTGTATAACCTACACAAAATATATCCCTAATGGTTTGTATCTTGTATTTTATCATCCCTAACAGTTTGTAAAAGCAGCTTTTAAAAGTACTAAAACTTTATATTGTATCATATCTATATATTTATATACATATATATATTCAAATATATGTACAATGTCTCAAATAAATTTTAAAAGCATATATGCATCATGTATATTAACAAGCTCAAATTTCTATCAATATATAATAACCTATCACCATGTTTCAAAATAACCTTATTTTAGTATCAATATACACCATTCTGTACCAATGTAACAAAATATTACCTCAATTTTGAATCAACAAATAAAGACATTTACTAATGTATGATTACAGCAATAAAATATTTTTGGTTTGAGAGGAGATTCAGCAGTCCACCCCTATTTGTCTAATGTTTTTTAACATGTCTATATTCTCTTTGTTTCTTTTTATGTAAGAAAAAGGGATAGAGAGGAGGAAAGGAAAGAGAAATCCCTGAGTCTAAGCTCCCCGTTTTGTTTCTTCCCTGTCTATGATTACAATTATTTGCAGTCATCCCCTAAAATACCACGTATCTATCACTCATAAAATGACCAGAAGCATCCACTCTAACTTAAAGGTTTGAGATGACAGTCTTCTTATTGTTGCCTTCCGCTGAACTGGGATAAAGAGTTCCTTTTTGGGGATCCAAGAAAATTTGAAAAATGATTTAAGAAAACTAGCTGTAGCATCTGTTGTCCAGTTTCAGTATGATGAGAAAATGCAGGCTTAAATGAAATCCCGGATGGAACATTCTGAAAGACTAGGTGAACCAAGTTCATCTGGGATCAGCAGCTTTTCCTGAAGCTGTTCTGGAAGCAAGTGTTCTGAAGAAAGAGCAAGAGTCTGAGGCTAGACCATGCATGCCAGCATCTTCAATGGTCAATGTTGCTAGGGTCGTTTTCCATTCTGCATTTTAAAAACCTCACAAGGAATATATATGTATATAATATATATTATATGTATTTATAAACATTATATATGTATATATTATATATTATATGTATATATAAACATTATATAATATATTTACACATTTCTATGGAATGTGTAGGGTACCCAGATCAATTAAGGATGATTTCCTGCTCTTTGTTTGGTAGGTTCACAGTTGTGCTTTGCCCATGGAAGAAGCCCCAAGTTCTCTTTTTTGATTTTAAATTTAGTAGGGGCTGCTTAAAAAGCCCCATTCCATACTATTTCTCCATAGGTTCCTGCTCCTTCGTTAAGAAATCATCCCAGTTGTTCATCTTGTGTTCTTCTGGGAAGCTTTGGCTGTGGTCTGTTTGTTTATTATTGATTTTAGTAAACCAGACCTCTTGTTCTCCTAGCCTGCCTCTTCCCCACTTTTTCTCTGAGATATTTTAAGCTGTGAGCTTGGGTCCTAGTTGCCCATGTTGGGCGCCATTTTGAAGTTAGGTCTTGGCTCTTCTTCCCATCTACATGCTCTCAGAAACAAGACTCAAACTCAAAATATATTTACAGATACATTGGCCACATAGCTAGGCTTTTCTTCTTCTATACCCTAACTTAAAATATCTCATTTATTTTAATCTACAATCTACCACGTGTCTAATTAACTGGGCTCTAGAACCACGTGTCTGTTGCCTCACACTTTCCTGGGCTGAGGTTTTGTGTCTTCACTCTCTCCTAAAATCTTTTCTTTCTCCTGGCTGCCCCATCTCTATTTTCTGCCTAAACCATAAGCCATAGGGTTTTTAATTGACAGGTTATACATCCCTATAATGCACAAAATATTCTCTCTACAAAAACATGTTACTTGGATGGATTGGTTTACAATGTAGCTGATCATTTGTATGGTGTGTGTGTGTGTGTGTGTGTGTGTGTGTGTGTGTGTGTGTGTGATGATAAAATTTCATTGAAACTCCTTCTGGAATATGTACCCCTATTGTAGGACTTTCTGTTCCATTTGCTGAGAAATGATCATAATATGGCAACTGCACCTTCAGATACTAAGTGGTAAATAGAGACAGCAGCAAGGCAAGGTGCCACCACAGACTCCTTTAGTTAGGAAAACAAAACTTTTGTCAAAGCCCTCACTAAAGTTCTGTAGTTAGGCTGATGTACAAGTTTTCTCATCTCGGTGAGAGAGACTGTGAATACTGCTTCTCTCCAATAAGAAGACTTTAGGAAGGAGGAGATGTTGGAACAGTAAATATATACATTTGATATATAAATACATTTGTCAAAGTAGCACTGTTTCCTCTTAGAGATTACAAAAGCAGAGTAAAACAATAGCACAGAATCTGAACTCACTTATGAGTCAGAAAAAACAGATACAAATTATTGTGATAAATGAAAGATAGAAAAGAAAAAGAACAAACTGTAAATGATTTTACAGTATACATGATGTGCCCAAGACTTATTGACATACATTTTTCACGCACCGACTGACTTGTATAAAATCAAGGTTCGTTAAGTTATGATTGTCATATGATTTCCTACCTCCCTAGCATGGTTGGATTCTGTTGTACTTAGATTTTATTTTTTTTATTTAGTGTTTGTTTTGAAAGAATGGTAGTGATGTTTTAAATTCATAGTTTCTCACAGTGAGTGTGTGGATTGTTTTATATTAATTTAACACAAACACATTGAGAAATTGTTAACAAAAATTTCCATGATAAAGAGGCTTTGGATACCATAAATTCACCTGACCAAAGCATGATAAGGTAGTCAGATAACACATGCCTCGGTAAAATAACTTTCACCTTAGAAAAGTTCAGAAGTTACTTACTTTAAGATACTGTAGTTGGCAAGCATGTTTATAATTCAGCTGTTAGCATGTTCTAGCTCAGCATTCAAATCATATATGTAACAAATGCCTCCCTTTTATAATGTTTAAAATTTTTTTTAACTGTATGGCTGTTTTGTCTCTGTGTGCGTCTATATAAAGTACATGTCTGGTGCATGTGAGAGCTGCCAGACCCTGTGAAATTGGAGTTACAGATGGTTATGAGCTGTACTGTGGGTTGTGGGAACCTAACTGGGATTTCTGGAGAAACATAGAGTGCTCTTAACTGTCATTTCTGTAGCCTCAAGACCTGTCTCTGCGATAGTCTGGATGTCAAGCTCATCTGGCATGTTTATTTCAACTTACTACAACTTGAGTCACTATCAAAAAACTCAATCAGATGCAAGGATTCCTTTCAGCAGTTTTGTATATAAATGTCCTGCCCAAAGTCCCTTCTACCTGGAGGTGATTTACGGCATTTGCCTCTTACAATTCTTTGATATTTTTGGAAGGTGTTTTTAAATGGTTGACCTTACATCTGTGTGTTTTTATCCTCTTCAGAATAGCTTATAATTCTGTAACTTTCTTTGCCTATTGTCTGTTTTAGGAAAGGATATCTCCTATCTAATTTCCAATCTCAGAACACAGTGGTTTCCAGACAACCATATTCCCTGGCTTATACCAAAAGCCATTTCTACTGCTTCCCCCCCCCCCCCCCAAGGAAATGATCATATTTAATCAACCATTTTGTGTAGTTTGGAACTGTGAGGAGGAAAGCTGCAAGGGAGTCTTGAAGGAGCAACAGAGATTAGTGTTCTGCAGGATTTGCTCTTGTTCTTCAACCCTCAGCATCTTTGTTGGGGCTATTCACTCTTGGGTATCATTGAACCTGATTCTGTAACCATTACTTCTTCACATATTAGGAATCATAACTATCTGCAGATATTTTCTGAAAAGTATTGTTCTTATTTCTTTCAATGGATTATCTCTATGGCCCATGCTCCAAAATGTGAACAAACAAATGTAACTTTAGGTTTTTTCCATTGTTTTCATAAGTACCCCTTAATAATAACTCAATATGAAATCAAAAGGTTTGGATCACATGTATCCATCCCACACTGAGCAATATCTGTAAAAATTAATCAAGTTTTTTTTTCTTCTCCAAGCCCCTGTGCCTGGAAAGATGATTCTCTGGCTAATTATTTACTAATAAATGCCTAGGCTGTAAGCTTCAGTTTGTTGTCTGATTTGTTCTTAAATTATATTCTTCTTTATTCTAACCTGGCTCCAGCTATATGGCTGGTTTCCTCTCCTTGTCTTCTTCTGTCCATTTCCTCAGAATTCCTGTTGCCTGCTGATTTACATCCATCTCCTCATCTTTCCTGCTTGAAATCTCCTCTGTCTCTCACCATTTTCCAGAATTTTCTCTTTCCTTACTGGGTGTCCCACCTTCAATGTTCTGTCTCATGTCATTGGCCATAAGCTTTTTTATTGACAGGTAATGCTTAGAAGACATTCTCTATACAAACAAATTAATGAGAGTGGGAATGTGTCTTTGTTAGCAAGGTCTTTTCTGTCTTATCACGAACAGGTTTGAAATGTTAATGAGGGTGTTTTTAGCGTGTTTGGCACATGAAAGTCAGGCAGAAGCAGCATCCAGAGACTAGAGAGAGGATTAAAATAAAGTATCCAAAGTGAAGGCATGTCTGTATTAACAAGGAAAGTAGAACTAGCAAAAATCACAACATCAGGGCTTTTTTTTTTTCCTTTGCCCCCCCCCCTCATATATATATATATATATATATATATATATATATATATATATATATATATATATATATATATATATTAAGCAGAAAATTGAAATGTTGTGTTGTTTTTTTTTTAAATATGATCTCTGGAATGCCAAATCTGAGCTGAGCACATCTTCAGAAATGAATTTGATGACTCTCTGCTCATGTCTAAGGTCAAAGAATATCAAGGACGTCACCATATCTGTTTAAGAAAATGAGATTTCCATCCTAAGTGAGGTAAGTCAATCACAAAAGAATACACATGGAATGCAATCTCTGATAAGTGGATATTAATTAGCCCAGAAGCCATGAATACCCAAGGCACAAATCGCATAACAAATGACTCCCATGAAGAAGTATGGAGAGGGTCCTGATCCTGGAAAGGATTGATCTAGCATTGGAAGGGAATATAAGGACAGAGAAAAAGGAGGGAGGTGATTGGAGAAGGGATGGAGAGAAGAAGGTTTATGGGACATATGAGGAGGAGGGATCCGGGAAAGGGGAAATCATTTGGAATGTAAACAAAGAATATAGAAAATAAAAATATTTAAAAAAAAGAAAAAAGAAAATGAGATTTCCAAAGCTCTGTATCCAAACATCATCTCTTGTGATGTCATAGCATCCATGACACCCAGCATGAGGACAACCCTGTATGCTATCCATCATTTTACTAGGACTATCCAAAGAAAGTTTGCTAAGGTTTTCAAATGGTGAATTGTAGCTTGCACATAACAGACTTTCAAGTTAATTTTCCTATTTGGATGTAGAACAGAGAACATAACCATGATGTCTTCAGGACACAAGATAATCATCATATATATCTGCTGTGCTATCACAGACATCTGAGACCAGTCACTCCTAAGTGGAAAGAGCTATTGACTCCTTTAAGAAAGAATGTATGAAATAAATAAGACTATCTTGGCATAAATTATAATGTACATATTTTATAATGTTCCTATATAGTAACACTCAAGGGAATATACATCCATTGTCTTCTTTAACACTTCCTCTTAGATTAATTTTTAATCCAAATGTTAATATTAAAATATCCAGGGGCTGGACAAAAATCTCTTTGTGTTTAAGAATACTATTGCTTTTGTACAGGACCACAGACTATATCCCAGCCTCCATATCAAGTGGCCCACAAACATCTCTAGATGTGGGTATCATGGATCCATTGCTGTCTTCTGGCCTCTGCAGGCACTTACATGCACATGGGCATAAACATTTCCTTGCAGATAGTGTTATAAGCACACAAATAAAAATATAATAAATTTATGAGAATAAAGATATCTTTAATTCTGTGATGTCAGTGTTTATCTCCTCTATCCTATAAAATTTAGACAAGATAATAGCTTGAGAATCAAATGACTTGGAATATTAATGTTTTTCTCCTTGCAAAGTAACAATATTCTTGCTTTGCAAGGTATTTTGATTTCAAAAGATTTATTCTTTACTCGTCTCTGGCTTTTATCTTCTTATCATTTGGTGTTTTTATAATACATAACAAAAGGAATCTTAGAATTTTGTTATTTATTCAAATGTATACATGGAGAGAACATAGAAAAATTGTTTTGAGCAAACAATTTTGTTAAGCTCCAAAACAAAAAAATGCATTACAACAGTCCGCATATTAGCAATGGTTGTAAGGTCAAATCATTCCTGACCAGCCCCTTTACCAGACCCTGAAGTGTTCAATGCTGAGACCAAAAAGAAGTTGCTGCACACAGCGTACACCACATATATTCAGGATATTCCCAGAACAATGCAGACATGGACACATATGTGACTCTTTTGTCTCTACCCATAGCACAGCAAGTTGGGATAGACTCACACATTTTCGTGGTCAGACTTTCAGATTAACTTAATAGCCATGTCTTTTCGCATGAAGTTCCTGCAATCCTTGAGCCTCTTTTGTGTTCTATAGCTAACTTAGAATGCCCGTTGCATCCCCAGACAGTGCTCTATGAAAGAAATGATTTCCCAGGCAGCTATTTATCTTCAAAATAACTGCTGTATTTCGCCATTTAGAAGTGAATGCTATGAATGTCAAAGGAGCTACCCTAGTACACTCTGGAGTCGGTTCCCTTTGTTAGCCCTTTCTCTGGTGCCCTGACCTGATCAAGCAAAGACTGAAAACCTGAGATCAATGAAGTAAATGGCCCAAAACATAGAAAGCTAGCTACTTTACTTTTTGAAATCCACAATTTATGGAGTTGACTGTATTCCAGTTGTGTTTTGACATATGTATCTCATTAATGGTGGGCAATTATTAATGATTAAGCATGTACATATAACTCTATGACAGATCTGTAAGTGGAACACAGATGAGATGCCCAGTGATGTGCTGTTTGCAATAAGCATGGATGGGACTGGACAGATGGCACTTGCTACTGTTCTTAGGAAATCTAGGTTGTATTCCTTGCACCTACATTGCTGCTGACAGCCATCTGTAGCAATGCTTCCAAGAGATCAGATACCCTTTTCTGACCTCAACAATTTCCTACAAACATGCAGTGTACATACATGTATTTAGGCTCACATATACATAAAGTAGGTGAAGTGAACATCTTGAAAGATTATTTCTAAAGTAGGTAACATGAGAATAGCAATGGAAAACATCCTGAAGAACAGAGGAAATATAAAGAAAAGCTAATCAATATTCAAGAGCCTGGGCAAAAGGTCAGCTGAGCTGTACACGTGGAATGTATAGTTGAAATTTGTTCTTGGAAGTCCATAGGGTGAATGAAAGTTACAAGTGACTGAACATATAGCAAACATAAACTTGGAAGTGATCAAGGGTCCATTCTTTAAAGAAGCTTAGTTAGACCTTTGCCAAATAAGTAAGAGTGTATACTTGCTTCTGCAATGTGGTACTACTAGCACTTAAATTCATCTGCCACATAAATGTTTGTTACAGAAAACCTAAGGAATTAGAGGTAGATATCAATAATTTGTGAACACATCATCTCAGTCTTGCATTAGTGAAGAATTCCTAATCATATTGAATGTTCATAGAATGGAAGTTCTTGTGATTTGTGCTTCTACTTAACTGTACTCATTTACTCAAATGGTATTCTCTAACACCTCAGACATTGCCATATAAATTCATTCTTCATATTTTATATCTTAATAGATCAGTACAAGAAAATGTGTTTTACTGTAACATAAGTACAGTTTATTTAAAACTGGAACTGGCTTGTCTCAATCTCATTTATTATTTAATTCATCCAATATTCAAATTATTCATTAATCATTCAACAAGTAGTTACATTGTTAGCTTCTTGGAATATGATAATGTGAATTGTAGTTTTTATTGCTATCTTCATGATGTATGTGACAGGGAGAAAGATGTAAAATAAGTTGAATGATTGGAATAAAGTGAACATTCCTTACAGGAATAATGTGTTTTAAAATATAAAAAAAAGAACAGAGACAATATAATGTATTTATACATTCCCAAAGCAGCAACCATGTAGAATACAATGAAAGAGATAAGCAAGTATTTGCTAAACAATAAAGGAAAATGTTCATGAAAAAGATAACCCAAACAAAACAAGGCTTAAACAATAAAAGTTTTGTGTGTCTAGGTATTTAAAGGAAATTCATTAAAAATAAAGTATTAGTGGGATATGGTGATGGATGAGTCAATAAAATGTTTTAATCATACATAGAGCTATTCAGAACAGATGCCCTCATTTAAAAGCCAGCATGATGGCTTCCATATGTTACCCGAATCATGAGGAACAGATAAAAGTAGATCAATGTGACTCAATGGTGACCAGTCCAGGCAAAACAACAAGTGTTCCAGATTCAGTCAGGGACCCTGTAGATGAAGAAGGAGAGATGGTGGGAGAGGAGGAGGGCGAAGGGGAGTGGAAGGAGGAAGGTAGGGAAAAGAGAATGGGAGAGAGGGGGAGGGAAGGAAGTAAGGAGGAAGGAAGAGAGAGAGAGAGAGAGAGAGAGAGAGAGAGAGAGAGAGAGAGAGAGAGAGAGAGAGAGAGAGAGATTTGTCAGAGAACCTAGTGTGCCTTTAGGAAAGATTTCACTAATACCCTCAGAACAAACACCTACCATCAACTACCAATCACCAGATAATTGATAAGTCCCCTTGAATTAATTCATAAGTGAGGGTATCATCATCTGGGTTTCCTTTTTGTGAGAAATCCTCATACTATATTTAATAATCCTGTACTCTTCCTGTCTGTTCAGATAGCCACCTTCCACATGCCTAGAGATAGAACTTATCTCCTGCTCGTTTGACCAAAATCATGAAACAGCATAGATTAAAGAGTTAAAGTTAAAATAGTAATAATGAAATCTATAAAAATACCCATGTCTATCAGGAGGAATTGTCTATCCAAACAAAAAGCCCCACTATCTACCTTTCTCCATTTTGTGTGATCTGGTTCTATATGATATATTACATTCTGAGGAGGCAGCTTCTGTTTTCTCTCTTTTAAAAAAATCTAATATGTTAACAGACAAAGAAGGTAGGATGTAAACCTGATTATAAGGGAAGGACCATTTTCAGTGACCTTCAATCTTGTTAATTTGAAAATAGAAACCTAATGAAATTATTAAGTAATCCCATATCAATTATACTGAATGTTATGTAGGTGTCAAGGATGCTATTAAAAGTGTATAATCAAGTGAGTCTTTTTCTAACCTTTGCATTTTGTACAATTTGTTCAGATGTCATTGTTGAAACAAAATATATAAACAAACACTTGAATCCACATTCAGTGTCACAATTATGACATGAGTGAAATCCTGAATCTTGAAACCTATTAATATTATATGATTTAATGTATCCACATAAAACAATCAATTTTAATAAAGCAGAATTTGAAAATGTAAGTACAAGGGCTGTGTGAGTGGGAAATGAATTTTAAATGAGTATTTAATTTAAGTTTTGTGAGATGAAAATACCTCTAACATTCTATGGCATAATGTGCTTTTCCTTAAAATAAATATGCTGTGTAGCTAATACAGATATATTTTATGTTGACTAAGCTGAATGACTACCTTAAAATTTAATGTTTAAAAACATGACAATACTAAAGGGAGAGAAAACAAAAATAAAACTCATAATAATCTATATCAGAAGCTGGATGATAGAAATATTTGTATTTTTTTCAATGCAAAATCCTACCTACTGATAACATCAACAGTGTAGACACAAGATTATAGGCTGTTCAATCAAAGAAAACAATGTTGGAAAACAGTGAAAAGAATGTAATTCATTTGGGAACATTTTGGACAGAGGTGAATGAGAGTTCTATAACCCTAAGCCCATCTTTAGGATATTGGAATAAGACGTAGGTTTAGTGAGAGGACAAAAGGTATGTATAATTAATCAGTCTTGGTGAAATTTTGGTCCAACTCATTGACAAAATGAAATCCTCCAAAATGGTATGAGGTTCTCCTGCAGGATAAATATATTGCTAATCTATTAATGTTATCACACTGCACACCTGCCAGGTGGCTACCAGTTGATTGCTTTTGTTACACATGCACCTTAGACCACATGGATAATTGTCTTCATCTATGGTAGCTATTGTCTCCCACAAAGTGTTCCTGTTCCTGAAACAGAAATTTTATCAAGTGGAAAAGTTAAGGAAAAGTTTTTTTTCTTCTTTCATATAAAGTACGATCACAAAATGAGGATAGACACATTAACCTTCCACACTGCTTTTAGTTATATTAGGGGTAGTAATTAGAAGTGAATAACTTTTAGAAAAAAACATTGTAAATCTAAAATTCAAATTAGACCTGGAGCATCACTAGGGTTAGTGGGGAAATCTGGCTTTCCCTTGAGAATCTTAACATCATTAGTAAAAGAATTTAAAAACAAATTTAGAGGGCAGCTCAAGAACCTTTTTAGTTAGTAGTCTACTTTTTATTCATTTACTCCCAGTTATTTTATGTGTCTGATACTAATATGCTTATTGGATATAATAGTTGGATCCCATTTTTAAACTACTCAGTTAACTTTAATAGATGAGTTAATACCATTCACATTTAAGACTTTTCTTTGTTGTTTAGTTTGGATTGATCATTGGTAGTTCTTTTTTTAATCAGATATTTTCTTTATTTACATTTCAAATGCTATCCCCTTTCTTGGTTTCCCCTCCAAACACCCCCTATCCTATCTCCCCTCCTCCTGCTCACCAACCCACCCACTCCCGCTTCCCTGTCCTGGCATTCCCCTATACTGGGGTGTGGAGCCTTCTCAGGACCAAGGGCCTCTTCACCCTTTGACATCCAACAAGGCCTTTTCATATGCTATTAGTATCAATGTTTTTCTGCTTTGCTGTTATGACTATAAAGCTTTCCCTTCTTCAATGATTTCTATTATGGAATCCATATCTGGGGTTTCATAGATGAAATTGTCTCTCCTATTCCTCTACGCATAGTATTTAAGCATTTTCTACAGTGTTGGGTTGGCTGTCACGTATAGTTTAAAATACACTTGTTTCTTTCTCAAAGCTAAGAGATATCTTTGGTATTGCTGAATATAGCAGTCTTATAGCTGCCAATCACTTTCTGTGATTGAAATAATCATCTCCACTCATTGTTAGAGTTGTGAACTGAAGAACTGGTATATTTTTTGATCTTTCTGTATTTGAGTGGGCATTTTTTTCTTACAGAACTTTTAATTTTTGTTGGTTCTTTGTCTCTTTTTTTTGCTTTGCCCTTTTGGAAACTTGACTCTTGCCAGGTGAAGCATCTTTCTGGTCATGACTATAAACATGAGTATAAATGTTTATACTTGAAAATCTGTTTATTTTTTAGTTTTGGGGAAATTATCATCTATGATTTTATTGAATAAATTATCTAAACACTTGAGCTTTCTCTTAACTACTTCTACCTCCATGGATTAGTTTCTTGACAGTGTCCAAACTTCGAAGTTGCAGTCATGTTCATTGACATTTTTACTTTATGAGTGCCTGCAGGAGAGACACTTGCCCTTCACTTGTGCCTCCAGTAAGGTCCAAACACCTGAAAGGAACATGGCTTGTGGATGTATTTTAGGGCTAATAATGGCAGTATTTAGTTATAGAGTTGAGGAAGGACTGGGAAAAAACAGAAGTCAAATAAGAATATGAAGGAAATGCGTGCATTAGCAGTGGGAAAGATCATCTCTTATGTTTAGGGAAAGACACACATAAAATCCTTTACAACTGAGATAAAAGGTATAACACAGCTGTGTAATGACCATATAAATGATAAATACAAACAAAATAACTATAATAATCCAAATAATCAATACAGTGACTCAGAAGATATTATGCTACTTCATCATTTTCTTCCTCCTTCTCTTCTGCCACCGCTTCCTTTTCTTTCTTATCCTTGTCTTTCTCTTTTGCTTGAGAAAATATAGTTTCTAGGACTTTGTATTGTCTTTATTTTATTTATTCAAAAACCCAGGTGAGTTTAGGGCTATAAGGCTCATGAATCAAACAAATGAAGTTAGTGTATCCTTCACATAGAGGGATTTTCTCATCTGAAGACTGCATGCTTCCAGATTTTACCTTTGTGATATATATGAGATGCTAGGTACAACCCCATAGATGTTGCTTTTGGACAAGGTTTTTGTGCAAGGATTTATCTGCCTGAGTTTATAAGAGAACACAGATGATACAATCTGCATGTTTAGCCTTGTTTAGTCAGTCAAGATTCTGTAGTATGTTTTTCCATAATTTTCATGTGACTCATTAGAAACATTCTATTTCTTCATATAATTTATGGACCATTCAATTTACTTCTTGTGTATTATTTTCCTTTGATTCTTCAACTTGTTAATATCAAATAGATTCATTTGATGTAAGATTTCTCTTATCAAAATACTCTTACCCTCATAGCATCTTATCAAATTTTATTGTGATGTGGCTTTCATATATCTGTGTCTATCTATATCTATATCATCTATATATATGTCTATATCTACATCTACATCTACACCTACACCTACATCTACATCTATATCTATATCATCTATATCTATCTATATTCACCAAATGTAGTTCAAGTTAAGACTTGCACATATATATGAGATTGAGAAAATGATTATATAAAATATTTTATGAATTTTTTTGAAAAATTTGGGTGCTTAAAATACACAATTTAATACTCCTCTAATGCAAGACTACATTAGTATTTCACAGGTCCTATTACATACACCTCAGTCATTTTGGGTAACAGTAACTCTGCTTCCAACAATTCTTGCATACTCAATAAATTATATAGTATATGCTTATGAGAGAAGCTTTATATTAGATATTCTGCTGTCTAATGTAAGTTTTCCCAGAACATTTAACATATGACAAACTAATGATGCTCAGTAAATTAGATGATATAAATGAATTTCAAATCCTTGTTTTTTTAATGCAGGAAGGATATGTGGATACATATCCATTTGTAACCATTGAGGACAACAACAAGAATCATTAAACATGTAGCAACCACACTCACATACAAAAGGCTAATTGCAAAGTATCTATTTATTAATGATGGGAATCCCAACAACTATATTAGGTCAGCAAAGTGGTAGAAAAATCTCAATTTTATAATCAAAGAGTATAGTGGGCTTTTAAAAATTTGATGGCTGAGATAGAGTTAAGTACTAATGGGAATGTCTATATCTGTAGCTTTTAAAATATTTAAGAAAAAATAATAAACTATTAATGGCAGAGGCCAAATTTCCACTTTTTTAGAATACATATAAACAAAAATATTGACAGAAATTCATGAATAATTCTTACTGAAGTTTGAAAGATATTAATTAGCTAGAATTTTAATGGCATATGATTTAGAGTTAAGGGAAGGTGTGAAGATATCCTGTAGGCATAATTAAACAATGGCTGGGATAATCCAACAGAAACAAAACATTCAAATATAGTTACATATAGAAATATGATATATAATACATTATTTAAAGGCTACATTTAGCAATATTTGAATATATCTGATAGATGCCTTCTTGTGTCTAAAAAGTAGAATTTGGAGGTTTGATCAGAGTGGAGAAATCTTGAAAACTATACTGGAAACACTGGAAAACAAACTAGCTTAAGACAGTGAGGTACGAAGACATTTCCACTTTGTCTCTTGAGAATGCTCTCTTTAGAGCATCCCATTTTAATTGTTCCTTTTCTTGATTCTTAGATCTTTTGTTCTCTACATATTGTAGATAATAACACTCTGTCAGATATGTAGCTAGTAAAGGATGTTTTCACAAGATCTAGACTTGTTTGCATGAGTGATTGATGGTGCCTTTGGGGATATAGAGTTTTCATTTCATTAAGTTCCACTTGTCAAATGATGCTATGAAGGTCTCCATTATCATGCTACTGTCCAGAAAGGTCCTTTGTCCTTATCTGCATTTACATGTTCAAGCACATTCTACTTTGTTGGGTTTGGAGGAGCAGGTCTTATATTGAAGTGCTGTATTCATTTGGTGTTGTTTTCTATAGAGAGAAAGTAAGAATCCATGTCTGTTTTTGTCCATAGAAAGCTATACCAAGGTTGATCAGACATACTTGTTGAGAATGATATCTTATTTCCAACATTTATTTTTAGCCTCTTTCAAAAATAACTTGGTTGTAGAAGTTTGGGCTTATGTCTGCTTCTTCAATTCTCTCCCACTGATCGGGATGTATAGTTTTATTTCAGCAGTGCCATGCTGTTTTATTACTATAACTCTGTAGTGTAACTTGAATACTGGGATGGTGCTAACTACACATCCTTGTGGTTGATCATCAGGATTGTTTCTGCTATTGTTCATCTGTTGTGTTTCCATATGAAACTTATATTCCTTTTATCAATTTCTGTGAAGAATGGTAGTTGGATTTGATGGGAATTGCATTGAATCTGCATATCCTTTTTGAAGAAGGGAAATTTTCACATTGTTGATTTTGACAATCACAAGTGTGGGCGGTCTTTTCAGCTCCTGTATTTTTACTAGTTGAGAAGTGGCAGTGTTCAACACAAAAATGGAAAGAAAATATGTGGAGTCAGCAGAAAGAGTCTCAAAGTACCATTCATAAGCCATAAGTGTCAAGGAAGAATCACGATCATAAAATCTCATGGTAATTAGCCAATTAATTCATTATTAATTAAAAGTATTTTATTAATCAGGAGCTATGGCTTTATCGGTAGGAATAGAAATAAAGAACCCAAAGATTGAAAAGAAATTGTTAACTATTGAGTAGAATTTTCACCAGCCATGTGTTGGAGGAATAGTATAATATAGGACTCCCAGGACAGATGAGAAAAAAATAGTTTAATAATGGTTTAAAATTCCACAGAAAAAGAATGCCCAAAGGTTACCATTCTCTAAGATACATTATTGTAAATGCAATAAAAAAAAAAAAAGGTTGATTCCCATATACCGCAATCTACCGGGAGATTGCTTGGGTTACAGTACTGTCTATGATATTCAGCGGACATCTGCAGCCTCACTGGAGCTAGCCAGAAGCTGGAAAGAACCCAGGTATCCCTCAACAGAGGAATGGATGCAAAAAATGTGGTATATATACACAACAGAGTACTATTCAGCCATTAGAAACAATGAATTCATGAAATTCTTAGACAAATGGATGGAGCTGGAGAACATCATATTAAGTGAGGTGACCCAGTCTCAATGGATCAATCATACCCAAAACATAATCCACATATCAAATTATGTACAAGAAGAATGGAGGAGTGGCCCTTGGTTCTGGAAAGACTCAGTATAGTAGTATAGGGCAAAACCAG
Source organism: Apodemus sylvaticus (assembly GCF_947179515.1). NCBI lineage: Eukaryota > Metazoa > Chordata > Mammalia > Rodentia > Muridae > Apodemus > Apodemus sylvaticus. The sequence continues at coordinate 8,596,194 of NC_067491.1, forward strand.
AACAGGGAAGTGGGAAGGGGTGGATGGGAGAAAAGGGGAAAGGAAAGAGGGCTTATGGGACTTTTGGGGAATGGAGGGCCAGAAAAGGGGAAATCATTTGAAATGTAAATAAAAAATATATCGAATAAAAAAATAAATAAATAAAAATAAAAAAGATCTTCTATGAAAAAAAAAAGAAGTTGCATTTGATAATGAAACAAGCAAAAATCCTGCTTGTTTATAACTTTAATAGGAGAGACACTCTATTTATGGTGATGTAACTGGCATTTCCACCCGAATGGCCATGCTTTTGATGTTGTCTTACGCTATCTGAAATGGATTCAGAGCGCAGCTGAAGAACACACACTCTAAATGTTAGAGCTGTGCTAAGGACTGGTAATTCAATCATGAAAGGTCAAAGATTTATTGATTTTTGCACATGTAGTTTTTAAACAATTGGAGAGGTATTTGTGAGGCCACTGACTTTGCAATGGGCTTAATGTATTATTTACAAAATTATTAAACTTTTTTACAGTTATGGTAACAGTGGGTAATTAAAAAATAATTCATGGATTGCAGTCTCCCTTAAAGAATGGTTTAAACCATCTGTAATATAATATCACTGTGTGGTAAAGCATTAATTATTAGAGCCAGAACTTCTGCGCACTTAGAAATGATAGTCCTTGACCAAAGAATGCATAACTAATGTTTATATTAATAAATTTTATTCAGTTAATATTTGTATTTTCTATCCTTAACCATCTGCATCCTAGTCTCAAGCTATTGAGTAGTGTATGATATTTTATTGTAAACTTCAGGAAATAAAATCTTCTGGGTGTTACAAGTCATTTCTGAAGTAAGAAAAAAATTCCATAAACTACGTTGGCTTTGCTGACTTAGTGTTTATTTGATGTGCTTGTGTTTTTTCTGTGCATGGTACACTGTTAGGTGGGTTACATTCCAGTTTAAAGATTGGAGCATCTACAGCCATTCTCTGTTAATTAGAACAGAGCTATCCAATGCTTCATTCTTACCTTCAAAGTCACTTAATATCTTTGAGAGGAAGATTAAAAAATAACACATCCGAAGATCATCTCAGCATCATCTGGCTATTATCAATTTTTATTAGCATTAGTAACATAAATAAATTGAGCAGACCTCCTTGGGATCCTCAGTTCCTTGAACATACCTCTCTTCTATTTTTTCCCACTTTATAAAATTCTCTACCTTACAAATATAACTGTGAATTACCTAACACAAATCAAATGGAATATTGTTTGCAGACTCGTAGTTTTCAGTGTTAATGGTTGCAAGGAGAAAATAAAATTATGAATTTCTATTTCCAGCCATTTTCAGGGCCTTAGTGTTTTTATCCTTCAAACAAACCTAGATCCTCAGCTTCGAATTTCAATAGGAAAATAAAACCCACAAAATGAAAAAGAAAATCAATCTTGTTTTATTTAGGAACAAATTAAACTCCTCTTCTGAAGTAATGATTTTTACCTTAAAGCGGTGATAACTATCTTGTTGCCCTGTCAAGGTTTCGCACCTCCTTTTCTCACTACACTTAACCTTAATAATTGCTCCTTTTCAAGCCCCTCCTGACTTATGGCTCTTTAAGCCCTTCTGTTCAGCTTGATCATTTCCTTACACTTGGCCTCTAATGGAGTCAGTGTCACTTTGAGGAGTGTAAATGGATTCTGCTGAAATCTAGTTTTTCAGGCTCTCTAGACCTAATGCAGGTTTTTTTTCCTCCTAGTAATTGATACCGCTGTTAAATGGATTTTCATCAAGTTTGTGTAGGTTCTTCTAATCAAAATGAAAGGACACTAAATTCTCATTGCCCTCTTCTTGATCTTCTCACATTTCATAGTATTTCATAAATATACCCCTCACTAGGCAAGGTTCCATAACACCAAAGCCGAAAAACAATGCCTTTCAGTGAGGAAATTACCTTTCATGGAGATCAAAGGAAGGTCAGTTCTTAAGTTCTTAGTCTCTCTGTCTCTATCTCTGTCTCTGTCTCTGTCTCTCTCTCTCTCTCTCTCTCTCTCTCTCTCTCACACACACACACACACACATATACACACACACACAAATGTCCACACACATGCACATACTTGCACATTCACACAGACACTTTGAAACATACATATACACACAAGTACTTGTACACATACACACACAAATTAAAATGTAAATTTATGATACTTAATAAAAATTCTTTCATTCATTATAAGTCACAGAAAACATTTCTTTTCAGAAAATTTAAGAAAGGAAACTATGTTCTAGGCTCCATTTCGGAACAAAATAAAAAGACAAGGAGTTCTGAATGCTTACCAGCCTTTAGATAAACTCTTCCACTGTTACTCGGCATAGACTAAAAGACCATATTCATTTAGATTCATCTAACTGCAACATTCTATTACACAAAATAATTACAATACTTCAAAGAAAACAAAGCAAGACTTTGCATAAGAGAAGCACAGTGTACTAAGCATATCCCAAAGAAACAGTTAACTTGAAACAAGGTCAAAATCAACAAAATGTGCCATTGTCTGGGTTGAAATCAGACAGGAAATTCAAGGATATGTTTATTTTCAAAGCCTTAGTCTAGTTTCGTCATGCTAGTAAAAGCATATACATTTGCCAAGCTAAACTGAATCAACTCACATGGCATAGGCATAAGAGAGTAATAGTCCTAGACTACACATGAGAGCAAAGATCTGGATGATGCCAGGAATGTGATCATCTTCAATATTTGGTTAATGAATCCTGGTGGTCAATATTGTTGCTGGATAGGTCCTTATCAATGTCTACATCACAATTATAAAATTTAAACTTACAGATATCCAGGAATAAGAGTGTCTTATGAACATCCTAACTTAGCCAGTTTTGAATGGTGGCAACCAGCTGGCCATGATGCAGAAAAGAGAAGGACTCTGTGACTGTGATTGTTCTCTGCTCCAGGTTGAACAAGGCACAGAGTAGATTCTCTGTGACACACATAGCCCTCTATTGTATTGGGCTGCTGAGACTGTATATTTCACATAGTGATAGATGCTATGATCTGCCAGGGACTAGAGAGAGTCAAATACTATATGCCTATAGAGGGATTAGTACAATATTAGTTAATCTGTCATTAGAATATACAATAATACCACTTATGAGCTCAGAGGTACTCAGTAACAGTATCATCTGGGTAGCCTTATTGGTCTTGAGTTGCAAGAAGATTTGGTCAGCAGCCTGCAGAGGACCTTAGAAGCTACATCCAACTCTTATAGTACATGAATTACTAAGTTGTCTTCATATTGTCTCAGCTGGTGGTGACAACATCCTTGACAAGACCATTAATGAAGCTGTAATACATGTTCTGGAACTCATTGTGCAAAGAGGATTCCTTGGGCCAGTGCTCATTATTATGGCCTGATGCCAGCACGGAAGACAACATTGACAATAAAGCATCCCTAGCAAAGAAACTTGGTACATGCTAAAGTCATTGTGGATATTGAGCCTTGATGCCTCACTGGTGCAGATGCAGGACCTGGAGAATAGCAAGGAGATATAAATCCAAAAGAGGATGACAGTGTAGCCATTGCTTTTATTATCATTTTCATAAGCACATTTGCTCTCTGTTTTTAACAGGGCTATGCTTTAAATAATATTGTCTATTTCATTTCCATCTTATCTATTTCTCATTGATCTATAATTCTTAGAAATTGGTCAATTAGAAAAAATACAATTTTCAGATTTCGTTTTCTATCAGTTCTTTATATATTTTCCTTTTTTTTCATTAACTTCTTTATTCGCTTTACATCCTGATCACACTCTTCTTCCCTCCTCTCCTTCAAGTCCACTCTCACAAGCTCCTCCCATATTAGCCATTTCCCTTCTCCTAAGAAAAGGGGAAATCCTCCATGGATACCTACCTGTTCTGCCATATTGATCTACCAACCAAAGAGCATGGGCTGCACCCAGGACTTCTACATATCTGTATCAGATGTGCAGCTCAGTCTTTGTGTGTATCCCCTAACAAATGAAGTAGGGGCTGTCTCTGACTTCCTTTGGATCCCTTTCCCTAGGTGGGTTCTCCTGGGTGGCCTCAGTAGGAGAAGATGTGCTCAGTCCTACTTCCATTTTTTTCTTTTCACTTTACATATCCTTTGCTTCAGAGTTGTTCTTAATCCCTTCTCATTGTTCTACATAGCAACATCATGTCTTTATATAATGCCCGTCTATGGTCATTATATGACTTCAATGTTCGGTAATGATTTCCATGGCTCTTCACTATCTGGAGTTAATTTTTAGCCTTGTCTCCTAGTATATAAACTTGATTGCTCCCTCAGAGTACTGATCATAATTTGATCCCAAACACAATGAGTTCTCTATACTTATTCATAGAAATTCTCTTTTAAAATATTTGAAATTCAAATCAACCTCTTTTGTAACACCACATTCTAAATTTCAAAAGGAAACAGAACTTTTATCTCCCATATTCAGATCAATTGTAATCTTTTATTTGTCTTCAGAGGGCAATGGGACCAAACCATTAAAAATCTATGTTCTCAAACTTAGGAAATACTTATGAAATCATCATTTTCCATTATTCTGGAAAAACACTGTATGTTGGTAAATGAATACTTGAAAAAATTATATAAGATATTTTATTTCATTTTAAATAAAGGGAATACATTATATAAATTGCCATATGAACACTAATATACTCCATTGTCCTTAACCTAATCACATGGAACTTGAAGAATTCCAAAAAGAGTGTCTTTTCTTTTCCTGCTGTTGTAAAACACTCTGACAAGAAGAAAAGCTTTATGCTAGCTCACAGCTCAAAGCTGCCAGGGATCATAGTGGAAAAGCCAAGGCAAGAAGAAACTGAACCACCTAGCCACATTGTATCCACAGTGAAGAGTGATGAGCAGTCAATACACGCTGACACTTAGTTTCCTTCTTCCGATTACACCATACAGGTCTCAGTCAGAAAGAGGTACTGATCGAAGCTGTGTAAATTAATATACCCAGGATAATCTTTTTATCTTTCTTGTTTTTTAGTATTAAACTTACTTTACTTTTTCCATTCATTTTTCTTTATTAGAAATTTTCTTTATTTACATTTCAAATGTTATCCCCTTTCCTGGTTTCCACTCTGAAAATCCCCAATCCCATCCCCCCTCACCCTGCTTACTAGCCCACCCACTCCCACTTCCCTGTCCTGACATTCCCCTATACTGGCGCATCAAGCTTTCTCAGGACCAAGGGCTTCTCCTCCCTTTGAGGTCCAACAAGGCCATCCTCTGCTGCATATGCATCTGGAGCCATGGGTCCCTCCACATGTACCCTTTGGTTTAGTCCCTGGGAGTTTTGGGGGTATTGGTTGGTTCATATTGTTCCTCCTATGGGGCTGCAAGCTCCTTCAGCTCCTTGGTTCCTTTCTCTAGCTCCTCCATTGGGGACCCTGTGCTCAGTCCAATGGTTGGCTGAGAGCCTCCACCTCTGTATTTGTCAGGCACTGGCAGAGCCTCTCAAGGGATAGCTACATCAGGCTACTGTCAGCACTTGTTGGCATCTGTAATAGTGTCTGGGTTTGGTGACTGTATATGGGATGGATCTCCAGGTGGGGCAGTCCTTGGATGGTCTTTCCTTCAGTCTCTGCTCCACACTTTGTCTCTGTATCACCTCCCATGGGTATTTTGTTCCCCCTTCTAAGAAGGACCAAAGTATTCATACTTTGGTCTTCCTTCTTCTTGAGCTTCATTTGGTCTGTGTATTGTATCTTGGGTATTCTGAGCCTCTGGTCTAATATCCAGTTATCAGTGAGTGCATACCAAGTGTGTTCTTTTGTGATTGTGTTACATTACTCGGGATGATATTTTCGTGTTCCATCCATTTGCCTTAGAGTGTTCAGATGCCCATCTCCAAGGTGTTGCTGTTCAATGCAGCTGGCAGTTAGAACTCTCCCTCTGCAATTCTACTGACCATGACAATTCTACTCCCTGTAAAGGAATCTCTGCTGATTTAGGTGGAAGATTCAAATGTTAATGCACAGATGGTTTAGTATTTATCCCATGGAAATGATAATTTATCATGCTGCAAACAATTTTCAATAAATAATCTTGGTTATATACAGAACTTCATTAGAATGTATTCACACATGACAGTGATTTTTATCTATTTTATGTTAATTAATTTTGTCCTATGTTTGATTAGTTTTTCAGATGCTATTTCATATCTGAAATGTACCGAAACAAGTGATGTCTCAATAAAATCATCATTAGTCAAGTTTATATTGAAGGAATGAACGTAGATTAAATAATCAAAAGGTCTGTCTGAGTGATCACCAAGTAATCATGCCAAGTTTGTGCCAGGATAAATTTTGGTTTTATAGGAGGGAAATTATATTGAAATTGTAAATTCATTATGTGGTACATTTCTTATAATACATAACATGATGGCATAAAGAATATTTGTATAGAAGTTAACATAATTGAAACACAACTTTTTGACAAGTATCAATTCCAAGTTTTTTTTATCTTGATTTAGAAAGTGATGGGATACCTGGTAATTGGTAGTTTATGCCTTCAGTATTACAGCTAGATAGGCATAGTCAAGGGGAACTCTGTGAGTTCAAGACCAGATTGATCTGAATAGTGTAATATGTTTTAAGTTAGCCAAGGAACAGAGTCAGACCCTGTCATCAGCAAAAAGAGAGAAAGAATAGAAAAGTAAGCAAAAAAGAAAGAAAAGAGAAAAAGGAAAAAGACATAAAATACCTTAACAGTAATTAGAATTTATTATTTAGTATTAAACATCTTAACAATATATAAATCCATATTCATACATATTCATATAGAAAAATGTGACACTCTCAATATGTATATATAATGTGTGTATTCATATATATACATATATATATATATACATACATATATATAGTGTGTGAAAGAGAGACAGAGACAGAGAGACAGAGAGGCAGAGAGACAGAGAGGCAGAGAGGAAGGCAGGGAGATACTACTATTTCTGAGACAACCTGAGCAAGCATCTATTTATCCCAGCTATAGAACCAGTGATAGATCAAAATTAAACTATGACTAAATTCTAACATCATGAACACTGAATTTATTGGGGTTACTTACAGGCATATAAGTAAGGATTTACTTAAAGGAGAGTAATCATCACAAAGGCAACCACGACATGAAATGCACATCACAGTAAAGGTAATAACTCATCAACGCTGAGAGTCTACAGCTGTCTGCACACACTGCCTACAGCTAGGCAGACATGTGCTCTCCCCAGCAATGGTCTTTAGTACTTGCATAACCATGTGAAGGGAGTGGTCCTATGCATCTGGTTTCAGAGAACCTTGAGAATTTTGAGTAGTCTCCTTCATAACGTGTATCTTTTTAGAACATCGAGACTCTTAAGGTGCTTTCCTCTTGGAAGGAATATTTCAATTCAGGAGAAATTGCTACACAGCAGTATGTAAGAGGAAGCACTGCATAGTTGATACACATATATGTACATCATATATTAATTAATAGACATAAATGGAAACCTGAGTGTGGGGTGTGATCCTACTGTAAATTAAGTGTTTAAATAGAAAATTATAGTACCTGGTCCTTGTTTTTTTTTCTAATTCAATATATTCTTTATATACATTTCAAATGATTTCCCCTTTCCTGGCTCCCCACTCTCCTAAAGTCCCATAAGCCCTCTTCCCTCCTCCTGTTCCCTCATCCACCCCTTCCCCCTACCCCATTCTGGTATTGCCCTAAACTGCTCCACTGAGCCTTTCCAGAACCAGGGGCCACTCCTCCGTCCTTCTTGGACATCATTTGATATGTGGATTATGTCTTGGGTATTCCAAGTTTCTAGGCTAATATCCACTTATTAGTGAGTACATACCATGACTGATCTTTTGAGACTGGGTTACCTCACTTAGTATGATGTTCTCCAGCTCCATCATTTGTCTAAGAATTTCATGAATTCATTGTTTCTAATGGCTGAATAGTACTCCATTGTGTATATATACCACATTTTTTTGTATCCATTCCTCCGTTGAGGGACTCCTGGGTTCTTTCCAGCTTCTGGCTATTATAAATAGGGCTGCTATGAACATAGTGGAGCATGTATCCTTATTACATGCTGGGGAATCCTCTGGGTATATGCCCAGGAGTGGTATAACAGGGTCCTCTGGAAGTGAGGTGGCCAGTTTTCTGAGGAACCTCCAGACTGATTTCCAGAGTGGTTGTACCAGCTTGCGACCCCACCAGCAGTGGAGGAGTGCTCCTCTTTCTCCACATCCTCACCAATACCTGCTGTCTCTTGAGTTTTTAATCTTAGCCATTCTGACTGGTGTGAGATGAAATCTCAGGGTTGTTTTGATTTGCATTTCCCTAATGACTAATTATGTTGAACATTTTAAAGGTGCTTCTCAGCCATGCTGACCTCCAAATGAACCAATACAATTTGTTGAAAAGGCTATCTTTTTTCCACTGGATGTTTTCAGCTCTGTTGTTGAAGATCAAGTGGCCATAGGTGTGTGGGTTCATTTCTGGATCTTCAGTCCTATTCCATTGATCCACCTGCCTGTTACTGTACCAATAACATGCAGTTCTTTAACATTATTGCTCTGTAGTATTGCTTGAGGTCCAGGATTCTGGTTCCCCTGAAGTTCTTTTACTGTTGAGAATAGTTTTAGCTATCCTGTTTTTTGTTTTGTTTTGTTTTGTTTTGTTTTTTTTTGTTATTCCAGATGAATTTGAGAATTGCTCTTTCTAACTCTATGAAGAACTGAATTGGGATTTTGATGGAGATTGCATTGAAGCTATATATTGCTTTTCACAAGATGGCCATTTTAACTACATTAATCCTGCCAATCCATGAGCATGGAAGATTTTTCCATTTTCTGAGGTCTTCATCCATTTCTTTCTTCAGAGACTTGAAGTTCTTGTCATACAGATCTTTCACTTGTTTGATTAGAGTCACACCAAGATACTTTATATGGTCCTTGGAAACACATATTTCTGAACCCTGTTGGAAGCAAAGGACAAAGCTGGGGAACCTGGCAGAACTTAGTAGGGAAGACAATGCCTAAGGGCAAAGCAGTAGAAAGACATGCTCTGTCTGAGGTGAGTGGCACCTGGAAAAATGTCAGCAAACATCTATTAAGCAGCCTGTTCTAGCCAGTCACAGGGAAGAGGTGCATGGCTGTGTGTGCTTCAGAGACAGTCAGGTGTAATGGGAAGCACTGCTTGTTCAGTGGATTCAGTTAATTCTTTGGAGACTGAAAAACAACAGACTAATGGAAAGACTTCAGTAGCAAAGAATGGGAATATTAGGTAATAAATTATGGTTCCAGGAATGTGGACTAAAGGTAAATGATTGATACCAGGGACCCGTAGAAGCAATATTATCCAAGTATTTTCTTGTACTCCAAAGGGAAAACACAACAATTTGAACAGATACATGTTCTCCTGAATTGGCCTTGCATACGGTAATTCCATGTAATCAAATACTAGCCCTAGCACTTGCATAACCCTTTTCTGGCAAGCACAGGAGGAAGTGATTTTCTTGCACCCACAGGTAAGCACTATGGAAACCAGGAATGTTAAGATGCAGGGATGCCTCTTCAAAGGGAAATATTTATAAACTATTTTCTTCCCAGAATGCTGGCTGGCTTGTAGCCTGGTGACCTTTGCAATATCTGTGTGACAGAGACGAGATCAGATCCCATGGAGGTAACAATGTTCTTTACAAAGAGTTTCAATGCTAGTCATGTATCCAGCTCTAATGTGAACACAGGATAGAGATAATTGTCACCAGGAAAAATAAATTCAAACTGTGCTGTGTTTAAATTTCCATAGAATAAACAGCATGGAGTCGATTCTTGAAGTTTGAACCAATGCCAGCTACTGAGTTATGCTCAGATGAACTTCCTTCTTGTATCTGATGGACTTTAACTATGCTGATCTTGGTGTTCTCAGAGACCCTCACAGAAGAAGTGTCTGGAATATAAATTATAGAGGAGATTTTCTTGCTGTCGATGATAAACATCAGTAGTGAGAAGCTAATATCAAATTTCCAGGAGAATGTTTTCTCTGAAAATAATATTATGATTAGGATATTTTTCTTTTATAAAAGAAAAATTGCTGAAATACACTCCCAGCACATACACACCAGTTCCTACAGGACTCCATACACTGTAATATATATTTCAGCACAGCAGACAGATCCAACTCATCTTTATTTGATGTCTTATAGAAAGGCATAGCTGAAATGACCAATACAGAAATTATTTTGTTATTCTTATTTGAAAAAATGTCATTTTCCATTGACTGTTAAAGAATCTTTTTCCTCAAATAGAGTGTTGTGTAATATTTTATAATAAATATGTAAACCAACAAACAACACACACACACATGCACACACACAAAACTAAATACATATGTAGACTTCATTCTTTATCTATGTAAAGTAATAAAATCCTCTCAAGTAGGAGAAATTTAATCACATTTACCTTTTATTTGCTGTTGTATAAATTACTGGTCATATATGATTAGTCTGAGATTACATTGGAGAGCAAAACTACAGGAGTTTGTCATGGGAACATAACACACATAATTCAGTATATATTTAGTTTTAATGAACATTTTTCACCTAGGCTGATGGTGCTCCCTCCAAGAGCTAAAGACCATGCTAAAATATTAAAATACCAGAGCTGAGGAGCCCGATTTAGAGCTATTGGCTGGTGCTGTCTGCGAGACTTTCAAGTGTTACATCCCCTTCCTTTTATCCTTGGTTACCTGACAGGTTGAAATGAAGCAATTATTGCTAAAGATGCCATATTGGAGAACCAGGATCCAGAGTCTTCTTCATTGGTGCTGACCTGATGGTGTCCTCCCTGAGAACCAGCTTTCATGGTTCTAGAAACTGCCAAGAAAGCTTCCAAAGAAGAGTCAACCAGCAGTCTTACTCAGCTGAGACACCTATGAATCACAAAAACCAGAATAGCACAAAAACTCTATGTGCTACGTAGAGGCATACATTCCTTGACAGGAATCACTATGTCTCTAACTGGCCTTAAAACCTGTCAACAAGAAGGATACTGTGCTTGGTACTGGAAACTTAGTTAACAACAATGTGCCTGTGAATCCATGATTATTACAGGGTAATCTAAAACCACGACTTTACTAAGCCACCATAATCTCTAATACAATCTATAAGCATTTTTCCTCATGTGCACAGGTTGAGGTCTGTAGTCTTGACTCCTCAATGAGAAAATTCCTCCTGCAAGAGCCAGAGATCACTTCAGAGATCCACAATAAACTACTAAGCATGGTTCTTGGGATGGATCCATTTACAACACACTGCCCAACCCGAGGCCAAGGGGCATTGAGTAAGAGGGGCAGAGAGACGATAAGAGCCAGAGGATCCAGAATTTATTCCGATATTGTGTCTCCTAGTATCATCATGTGCTATATCCATAAAGTCTCACCAACATGATGACCCAACTGTGAGAAACAGGAGCAGAATAAGGAAGACACCAGTGCATATGCAGAGCTGGGTGTTAAAAGTCCAAGAGGCCACTGTTTCACACAAAGACCTATGGGCAACTGAGGAAAGCTGAGAGCAGGAGAGTCCTCCCCATTGGAAGAGTTGTTCAGTGCCAAATGGCTAGCCCTGTAAACATACATATATCTCATGGACTGAACAAGTTACACTTAGGAATAAGGTATATATATATAACTGTATGTGTGTGTGTGTATGTGTGTGTGTGTGTGTATACAGTTATACAAATAATAGCAATTGAAGGAAAAGAGTTAATGTATTTGAAGGAGATCAGGTAGAGAAATATGGGAGGATTTAGGCAGAAGGAAGGAAAGGGAAGAATATTGTGTAGTTACAATTATGTAGAAAAACACAAAAAATTGCACTATTTAAAATTAGGCAATATAGATAAAACACCAACCCCCAAAGAACTGGTAAGATGGTAGGCGCCAAGGCAAAGTGTAATCCTAGAAAGGGACACATATCACATTTCCCTAGATAAATACCATAAAGGAGATAACAGAATTGAAAATCTATATTTAAGAAATGTGTTTGTTATAATTATTTAGTATTGATTGGTACATTCCTATACAAGATTCTGAATAGGAATAGCTCTTCTTTCCTTTGATATCAAGTTGAAGTACGAGGCAAATGATACACGAGTATATTTGTTCTTAAGGGAATTACTGAGTGTGCAGTGATTTCAGCAACAGGGCCTGGCATCGAGTTCTAGAGGGTAAAGAAAACAATGGTGATCTCCTGTATTGTTTCATGGTCTATCGGACCTGTCAGAGTCATATACTATGACTATAGGAAGTGAAAAATCAGACAACTATTAAGCAGGAAGCTTCATCCCTAGTGGCTAGCTCTCATGATATTGCAAGGTGCTACACCCACAACTGGCAGATGGGGATAATCTATAGTCTTAGCCAGCTGTGAACCCTGTGAGAACAAGAGAATGACTTTTTCAGTAAGACATTTGTATTTGAGCAATAGAGGCATAAATGGTCTGGTAGTAATCAACCCCTTCCAAACCCACTTCACAAGACAGAATGTCTTACTGCTCCCTGGGCTGAAGAGCTGGTGGCTGATTGGGTCGTAAGACCTATGATAAAACATAGATGAGTACAATTACTCTGCAAAATGGGCACAGTATAAATTAACACAAGTTCTTTTCCTTTTCTTCCTTTTGTTGTTATTGTTATTGTTGGTGGGTTGCATTTCCCTCATGGCTAGTGAGATTGATCTTTTAAAAAATCCTTTTCCCATTAATTTATTTTTTTTGTCACTTTACACCCTGTACTGGCTGGTTTTGTGTGTCAACGTGACACAAGCTGGAGTTACCACAGAGAAAGGAGCCTCCCTTGAGGAAATGCCTCCATGAGATCCAGCTGTGGGGCATTTTTTCAATTGGTGATCAAGGCAGGAGGGCCCCTTGTGGGTGGAGCCATCCCTGGGCTGGTAGTCTTGGGTTCTATATGAAAGCAAGCTGAGCAAGCCAGGGGAAGCAAGCCAGTAAATAACATCCCTCCATGGCCTCTGCATCAGCTCCTGCTTCCTGACCTGCTTGAGTTCCAGTCCTGACTTCCTTTGGTGGTGAACAACAGTGTGGAAGTGTAAGCTGAATAAACCCTTTCCTGCCCAACTTGCTTTTTGGTCATGGTGTCTGTGCAGGAATAGAAACCCTGACTAAGACACACCTGATCATATGTACCCCTTTTTACCAAAAGACCAGCACATCTGCCCACCATCATTGGAGAAGGTTCTTTTTTTCTGTAAATTGCAATTAATATAGAGGTGAATTACATAGAAAATTAGAAAATTGTGACTTGCTAAATGAAACAGCTGTATCACACCTCTTCTATAGCCTAAGTCTCAGGGATCATTCTGGAAGAAAGGGTGTGAAGGTTTGAAGAGCTGCAGGTGGCACATGACTCCGGGCATACAGGAGTGGCCAGACACAACAGTACTGTTGCACAGAGCAGCTGTGACAGTGTACACAAAACCTGGACAGTATCAAGCACTCTAGAATCTTATCCGTGGACTGGGGAAGGACTCACGAAGCTCCATCACTGCCGGGGAGTTATTCATGCTACAGTAATAGCCCTACACATACACACATACAGTCAGCAGTAGATGGACTCACTGGGCTAAAATAAAAGACACATGACATTGGAAGGATCAGTTGTGAAGGGGACAGGAAAGAAATGGGGTGGTGGTGGGCAGGGTGTGTGCATGAGAGGTCTTCATGCATTTTCTGAAAATCTAGAGCCTTTCTTTTTTATACTTTGCCTAATTTTTTTTTCTGACAAATTGCCATCAAAACAATTCCAGTTTTTGTAAGGCTCAAATGTTTGCTCGGTTTTACAAATGATGCTTGACAGTCTCTTGTCTAGAAGTTCTTTGCCTAACTTTGGGTCTTAAGGATGTGTTTTTGTTTAAAAGCTTTATGGTTTTATATTTAGCATTTACATCTGTTGTATTGAACAAATCTGTTTGAAAAAAGAAGCGATTTAGAAATCGGTTCCCCCCTTTGCAGTCATTTGTCAGCAATGTTCCACAAACCCATAAATATTACTAGCCATCTTGGCTCAACAATGTTACCTTAAGAACCTATTAGTAAAGGTAACACAAGCTTAAGTCAAAGAATATGAAATACAGCTGGTACTGACATGGACGATGGATTATTCCTGGATAGCTTTCATAGTGATCGAAGGTGCTATGCATGCTAATCAATGAGCGAAGCAATAATCAGCATTATCCAGCTGTGAACTCTGGGAGGCACAATGACAGGCCTGACAAGACATGGCCACTTGTTCAATAGTTTCAGGAACATCATAGAGGTAATCAACCAATTTCTCATTGTATTGAAAGCCTACTCCAAAAGATGAAGCATATGTCTAGAACCATTATCAGCCAAGAACCTGTGGCTAGACAGAGAGAACTACCTGTAAATTAAGTATGTAAGTATATCTTTCAGTGTTACAGAGAGAATTGGAAAACATTGGTATACTCAGTGTATGTCAGCAGCCTTACATGCCCCGTCTAAAATGTGAGTTAGGTTTGTTTATAGAATTCAATCTCAGCTCAGAACTAATGTTAAGATCGTATACTAATACTTAAACATGTAGATATCCTGGGGCAATAGAACAGCTATTTCTGTTAAGTACTTTGATAGTATGTTATTTAAAATTCAAATTCATACATAATGCAAATTTACTACATTAAAATATCATTATGGTTAATTATTTTCTTTTTTACTGTTACACAATGATTGGTCAAACATAGAGACACAAACGTGTGCATACGTGCACTCACAGTTTACCATTACACTGCCTCTAAAACATACATGTAATAACTAATAACATGTATATGCATATATACAAATATTTATTCAATATTGGAGAGACTTTTAGAATGGGCAGATGGAAAATATTATCATATGCTTGGAACAGCAACAATCTTTTTAAATATTGGTCACCCTGAAGCCTAATAGATTTTGTGAAAATCATATTTTTATTGTTTTCTGAAACTAATGCAGCATTTTCATGTTCATACAGGTATATAGTTCACGTTTTTCAATTAAAAAATAACATTACAAAGGCGTTTTATTTGAGCTAAAGCAACATAATAAAGTATTTTTATTCTTCAGCTGGAAGGCAGGTTATTCTGTTTGCTTAAATTGTCCAATCAGTCTTTCGAGGCATCCGGCACGCTGCCGGTTTCTTCTGCCTAAAACAAGCAGTCAATTTTAATTAACTTGGTGCACAGAAGAGTTTGGCATTTGTGGAAACTGGGCACAAAGCCAGTCCTCAAAACCCGACTGATCAATTTGCCTAGAAAGAAGTAAAGGAATAGAAGATATTGCCTTGGAAGTGTTTCTGAGTGTGATTCTGAAACAGAACAGCTAGAAGTCCAAAATTAAAATTCAAAAAACAATTCAACAAAGGGAAAACATAAACACCTTGTTCAGAAATCACAGGCTTAGGAAGCATTTGGAAGTTTTATAATGTGAGTGGAATTCTGAGTGGGAAAGGGGCTAATATCATTATTTACTTCAATGTTTCTACATAAGCAATGGCCTCTGGGTGTTTGTGCAGCCATTCCTGATGAAAATCAATGAGATTTGGAAGTATTCCGGGGCCAATTGTTAGGGTGGCAGAATTTCTATATTGTGTTTCAAAGAATAGCAACGTTAATAGCAATGTTGCCTCTCAAACGTGTGCTTCCTGGTAGTCAAACTATTCAGAGTCCTT
Source organism: Apodemus sylvaticus (assembly GCF_947179515.1). Classification (NCBI taxonomy): domain Eukaryota; kingdom Metazoa; phylum Chordata; class Mammalia; order Rodentia; family Muridae; genus Apodemus; species Apodemus sylvaticus. The sequence goes on from NC_067491.1 coordinate 8,611,988, forward strand.
AAATGCCATCTGTGCATGAATAAATGTGAATTATTTTACTATTATCAACAGATAAAAGGTGCACAAGCTTTCAATCCTTTTTCAAAGGGAACATCTCCTGAAAGATATTTCCTGGGTATATGTATCTTTAATAGATTTTTCTTTCATTTTCGCAGAACAAATTTGACCGACAGGAATCAGGCACAAGTCGAAATGCTGTTATTCTTCAACTGGTGTCAAATAAGAAAGAAATATTTCAAAATTCAAACTAAGCAATATTTTACAAGACCAAAATAACTTTTTTAATAAGAAGTTTTACGCAGCTGAGAGTTTTCCCTGCATGTTGGTTGTACTACAAATAAATGTTTTCAAGATTTTCTTATACTTTCCAAGTTTTTAAAAAATAAGCTGTCAAAATTGGCAGTTTAGGGCTGGAAGATGTCTCAGTAATTTGGAGCACTTGCTGCTATATAGAAGACAGGGGTTTGGTTTCCAGCTCCCACATGTTGGCCTACAACATCCTTTAAAGCTAATTCCATAAGATTCAACGCCCTTTTCTGATCTCTGTGGACATTGCAAATGGGCGGTACATGAACATGCAGCATTAATAAGCATACAAAATAAAATTACTAAATCTTTTTTTTTTTTTTTAAACTCTCAATTGCTCACCTTGGAAAATTTGTGCAAAATTAGTATACATCTTTTGCAAAATTTCCATTTCAGTAATAATTGTATATAATTATAATGTTGAAGAACCATTAGCCATCCTTACATCTAGATCTGACAAACTACCACCTTACTGTCTAAGATTTTGATTATTCAAAGCACATATTATTTTAACCTTGCAGTGTTTCCTCTTATACTGCCTTATTTCACTCAGTGTTTATTACTTTTCTCATTGAAGAACATTTATTTCTTGTCTCATTAATTAGATTATTAAAAGAATAATAATCTTATATATATATATTCCACATATTTCTTATTCATTAAACTGACTAAACTGAAGTAAAGTGCAAAATTTACTTATACTTATTTATTGCATAACTATTGTAAATCTTGATCGTATTTATTAATTTACTACTTTTAGAAAAGCACATATGGTATTATGACACTTCCCAACAACAACAACAACAAGAAGCATAGGAAGATAATAGCTAATGGGAAGAGTCCCTGTGTATCTGGACTGGCATAGTTAACATTGTGTATATGGCTGTATTTGAGAAAGGAACCAACAGATTCAATGCATGTCCCACCAAAATTCCAATTGTCCTACTTATAGAACTGGAAACAATAATGTAAGAATTTGCATAGAAAAAAATGATCATGAGTAGTCAAAGTAATGCATTTCTTTTTAGACTGTGCTGGGGGTATCACAATACTTGACCCTAGATTTTAATACAAAGCTACAACAACAAATCCATATATGTATTCTATCTCTATCTATCTATCTATCTATCTATCTATCTATCTATCTATCTATCTATCTATCTATCTACCTATCTATCTATATCTATAAATATATATCCATATATATATATATTTACCATTTACATATATGACATCTTCTCTCTCTCTCTCTCTCTCTCTCTCTCTCTCTCTCTCTCTCTCTCTCTCCACACACACACACACACACACACATATGTTTTCCCATAATGTCTCCACTCTTCCTCATCACAGACAAATCTGCCCAGCCACTGGCTGATCAGCTTTTACCAACAAGGCAGAGCATTATTTAATGGCAAGCATTATTTACAAACTTGAGACAGGAGTTTCTTGACATAAAGCTATGCAATGCTATTTCTAGCTTTAAACAAGATACGAGGGCAGAGAAATCAGCATGGAAATAACAAAGTGATAATCCCTACACAATGCACAAACTAAGCCTGCCCCCAGTAAAGTATTTTAATTTATATTAATTCTAGGAATTCCAATCTGCTGCAACTTAGACAATTATTTACATGACAACAAGGTATAAATGGTGGTGAATAAAAATCTGGAAGATTTTACTATAAAGGTAAAAACTAAACTTATGTATAAATTTGTTGTTAAAGAGTTATTTTTATTATGTTTCATATTTTTATTTTAGTTTTTAGTTGCATGTATTTGTGGTGTGCCTGTGAATGTGAGTTAAGGTAAGTATATTGGCCAGCAATGTTAGATTTCCTGGAGCGGGAATTACAGGTGATTGTGAACTGCCTAATGTGGATGGTGAGAACCAAGATTGGGTCCTTGTAAGAGCAGTGCATGCTCTTAACTACTAAATATCTTTCCTGGCCCATACCCCATCCAAAGACTATTTTAATGTTGTGATATACATCAGTATATGAATAAAAGTGCATATCATCTTCTTCAGGCACACAATCAAAATTACTAAGTCTTTACTTCTGAATTTTTAAAAGTGTTTAACTGTCTTTAGACAATCTTAAATTAGATTTATTCTTAAACTTTGGAATTACAGCAAGTTTGGAATTGGTTATGGAAGCAATGGTTTACACTTAATACCTGTAATATCATTCAACACTTTCATATTTTCCTATTCTCTCATAATTTATCTTCATATTTTAAAATGCGTTTCATATATGATTATTTTCTCATCCATTAATTTGAAGAATACTTACCAAATGTTTCCTGATAAGCACCACATTAACATCTGGGAAAGAAAACATGGATTATTCATAAGCGTTATTCTTATAAGTTTAATATTGATTGAAGAAGACAGTGCAGAAAATATAATCATTTGAAAGAACTGAATATCAAAATCCAAACTATACAATAGTAGGAAATCAGATATAGGGTATCTACTTTTCTCCTATACGACACTTACGGAAAAGCTAATCCTTTATGAAATCTCTAGGGAATCACTTATAAGTAGAGCAGAGATCATCAGTTCTCCCCTCCCCTCCCCTGAATTTTCATCTATTCAGTGTTTGCTTACAAAATATTGTTTTTTCTTGTAGCATTTTCATACATAGGCACTTACATTCATGTTTCTTCAATATTCCCTTTACAACCTCTCTACTCCTGTGGCACCCCATTTTCTTAGCATACACAGTTTTTTCTCCTGTTTTCAGTGTGTGTGTGTGTGTGTGTGTGTTTGTGTATGTCTGTCTGTGTCTGTGGGTGCATGTGGGTCTTTTTCTTTATGTATGTGTTTCTCTCCTTCCTCTATCTTTTCTCTTCTTTCTAATGTGTGTGTGTGTGTGTGTGTGTGTGTGAGAGAGAGAGAGAGAGAGAGAGAGAGAGAGAGAGAGACAGAGACAGAGACAGAGACAGAGACAGAGACAGAGACAGAGAGACAGACAGAGAGACAGAGACAGAGACAGAGAGAGAGAGCTTGTGCATATAGATATCTGCTAACATCTACCTGCCTAGTAACCTTCATTCAGAATGAATAAAGTACGTTTTATCTGCCCATAGCTGCTAAGTCTCTCCGTCTTAACCTTTACCTTCAAAAATCCCCTACTGAATTTGAAGCTTTGCAGAACTCGAGGCTTGTTGTCCTGTGTGTAAGACTGCCAGTCTTGCTTCCCGAGTGGTACCTTAACTTATGTTTCCTTCTCGTTGAGAGCCACGTAAGGAGTTGAAGCCGTGTTCTGATCTCTACTTCCACTTGGTTGTTTTGGGACTGCCCACTTTTCTGATGGACTATCCATTTATTTACCACTCACTGCATCTCTGTGGGTCACAATGTAATGTCTGCTTTCCTGATTCCTCCCGTACATCATTTCATACAGAGGCGGCATCTTGTCCACCATCTTGCCCTAGAACATCCTCCTATGTTCATTTCTTTAAGCTTCATTGAAGTTGGCTCTTTTTCCCTGTTGTTTTTGTGTGTTTAGATTTGTTGTATAGGAAGCAGAGGCCCGCAGGCACTGGTAAAGCTGAAACGTTTGTGTCTGGCTGAGCTGTGCAATGCTGAGCGGTAGAAGCATTTCTGAGCAAGTGTTTGCATTCTGCCCTTAACCTAACCAAGGGAAAAATAAATCATGCATTAATGACATAGCATAAGAATGGAAGCACAATAACATTGAAGCCTCATTTTGGTTTCCTTAGGTGAGAAATCACTTCAATACATTTACTTAATCTTTCTGAGCCTCATCTATAAGACAGCGGTGTCTATTCTAAAGTGTTCACGTTCAGAATCAAGATGGCATATTTGATTGTTTATGAATCCTTGTTGTTGTCGCTTGATTATTTTCCTAAAATCTGCTATTTTAACGATATATATTTTTTCTTAACATCAAATGCATTTGTATCATACAGTATCTCAGGAAATAAGCCTTATAAATGGAAACCATTATTACAGCCTCACTACCCACATTTATTTTCTCACTAACATGTCTGACCATAAAGCACAAATAGAATGTTCCTATTTTATAGTCCCTGTGTTATTAATTACTCTCTTTTAACTTGTAACATGGAAATGGTTTGAAGATGATAGGGGATGTTTGTTAATGATAGTTTGTCTACCAGAGGATATCAAACAAGTTTGTTTAAAGAATTATCATGGTGGCAGGGTTTAAAAAGCACAATATGCCCCCTGGAAAAGCCTCATAGAGGTTTTTGTTTTGAAACACATCTATAGTGCAAGGTATATCTTGCCTATCCTGTGAATGCTAATATTTCCAGTGTCCTCAAATGGGACACCTTTATTCCTCCTCTTTGTGTAGCACTAATCCTAAAATTCTCCTACAATAGAGCACTAATGATAAGGGACTGTAAACATCCCAGAATTTTACCTTCTTTACATGGTAATAAAAATCAACCCACCACATTTTCGTGGACACATTTGCAAAATTAGAACTCCTAGACCATATATGAAGTCCATTTTATTGCTTAAAGGGATTACAGTAGTCATTCTCTCAGTCTGTTTACTGTGCCTCTCTAAATTCCTTTGATCACAGGATGACACAGAAAGAGCCTTGTGCTCTTTTGCTCTCTCTCTCCCTCTCTCTCTCTCTCTCCCTCTCTCTCTCTCTCTCTCTCTCTCTCTCTCTCTCTCTCTCTCTCTCTCTCTCATGTGCTGCATTACAATAAAGAAGGCCTGTGCTTAGGAAGTGGTATTTTGAATAGGTTTGGTCCTGGTAGATGCATGTGGTCGTGATGCTATTAAGAGGTGTGTTCTTCATGCATGGCATGTACTCGCTAATATGTGGACATTAGTCAAAAAAGAATACTCAACATACAGTCCACAGAACTCAAAAAAATGTCAACAAGCTGAAGTGCCCAAGTGAGGATACCTCAGTCCCACTTGATAGGGAGAAGAAAGCAGTCACAATTGGGGAGAGAGGGAGCAACCTGGGATGGAAAGTGGAGGGGATGGGATGGGGAGAGGGGAACCTGATCTGGTATTGCTTGAGGGAAAAGGACTGAAGCCCTGAGTGCCAACAGAAAGAATGGAAACAGGCAACCTCAGGAGGTAGGAGACTGGGTGGACCCCCCAGAATGTACCAGAGACCTGAGAGGTGAAAGTCTCTCAGAACTCAAAGGGAGAGACCTTAAATGAAATGCCCTACAGTGGGGAGAGGGAACTTATAGATCCTACCTCCAGTAGAAAGACAGGGCACCAGGTGAGAGATGGGGTTGCCACCCCACAATCAAAACTCTGACCCATAATTATTCCTCTCTGAAAGAACTGCAGGGACAAAACTAGAGAAGAGCCTGAGGGAAAGGAGTTCCAGGGACAGGCCCAAAGTGGGATCTGTCTCAAGGGGAGGCCTCAAGGCCTGACTATATTACTGAGGCTATGCAGATGCTCATAAATTTGAACCTATCATGACTGCCCTCTGAAAGACTGAACAAGCACCTGAAAGATTCAGTTGCAGATATTTGTACCCAACCAATAGACAGAAGCTATGGACCCCTCTGGGTGAATTAGGGAAAAGCTGGAAGAAGCTGAGGAAGAGGGTTACTCTCCAGAAGTCTCAATTAACCTGGATCCTCGGACACTGGACCACAAACCAGATAGCATATACCCACTGATATGAGGAGTCCAACACATAAACAGCAGAGGACTGCCAAGTATAGAATTAGCCAGAGAAGATGCACCTAATCTTCAAAAGATTGGAGACCCCAGGGAGTTTAGAGATCTGGTGGGGTTGGGGGTGGGCTGGAGACATCCTTGTGGAGATAGGAAGGTGGGGAGGAGGTTTAGGATGGGGAACAGTCAGAAGGTAGACCAGGAGGGGAATAAAATCTGATATATATAACCTTCATATATATATATATATATATATATATATATATATATATATATGTTAAATAAGATTAAAAATTAAAAAAATTAAAAGATGGAATCTGTGTGCCCTTGGAAGTGTGTCACTGTGTCACTGTGGGGGTAGGCATTGAGATTCTTCACATAGCTGCCTTGGGGACAGTCTTTTTCTGGCTAAAGTCAGATCAATGTAGGACTCTCAGCTCCTGCTCCACCATCACATCTGCCATACCTCCTGCCTTAATCCTAATGGACTGAATGTCTGAACCTGAATCCTGCACGAATCAAATGTCTTTTATAATAGTTGCCTTGGTCATGAAGTCTCTTTACAGCAATGGAAATCCAAACTAAGACAGGAAATTAAGTTCTTTATAATATGTAGTAAGCAAGCCTGGCTTTTGAGTCAGAATAAGATATTATCCTCAATACACTATGCAATAAGGAACCATGTCTTTGGGTTTGGAGGCAGGCATTATATTTAATTTCCAAGGCAGTTTGCGGGTTATCCTTAAAGAGATGATTAAGGACAAAATTCCTTCATAACAAGACAAGATAAAAACACAAGAAGCTTCCAGAGTGACCTGCATGATTAATTTCAGGTCCAACTTTTTAACTCCATCCAAAGCTATAGTTGTAGAATATTTGTACATTGATACATAATAAAATCCTATGATTAATGAGGTCTGTTGGAATTGAAATGGATAAATCTCTTTCGGGCATTGCATCCACTTTATATTATGTCCATCTATCCACATCTTCCTTATTCTAGTAAGAATGCAAATAACATTTCTGTCTTCTTTCTGAAAATAAGGTTCAATTACTTGTCTTATTTTCATATCATATCACGATCAAACACATCATTATAATGATGAAGCATCATTTGCCATGTTTCACATGATGGTTTGGTAGTTGGATCACATTTTTTGGCATGCTTATCATTTTCTTTGGCTAGGTGCCCCTGTGTTAAATAACATATCAATTTTATTTCTAATAGGTGATTCAACTTCAAACAAGCATCTACAAATCTGTATTGTCTAATCTAATCAACCCTATCAGGAAATTGCAGATAAAATGACAAGAGTGCCTGGTCTAACACAGTTACCAAAATGGACCGCATTTTTGGGGCGGGGGGAAGGCAGAGTGCTAATCATTATAGTAGAAACTGTTTACAGTAGTAAATATGCACTTTGGCTCAGTGGTACTAACAGGTTGTGGGCTGGGAGGAAGACATGCCATTGTTGGTCTTTTGTTCTATATTTACAGTGCTCCTGAATAACTGGAAACAGCTGCATAGTAACACAATAAACACATAGGGTGGTTTATTATAAGGCATTCACAGTTTGGCATTAGATATACAAATAGACCCTCAAAAATGGATTTCAGTTCAACAATAGGGATTTAATATTAGCTAAGAAAAAGAAAATGATATGTCTAAAGCCATTGCTTCTAGAATTGGATTGCATTGAAACTTGGCAGGTGGGGGAGGGGCATACCTGCTACTAATTAGTAAAAATTTGTTTTTGAAGTATCAGCATAAACAAATAAAAATAAATTATTGGATTATCCAAACAGTAGAGATATTTTTCAATATACATGGGAGAGTGACTATAGCTATGTCATATTAAGATCTATATGCATCTAAGTCTGAACAACTCAGCTACCTAGCAATAATTATTGAATTTCTTCAATGCATAATTAATTAAAATTTATTACAAAATATTGTTTTGGAAGTTATTTGAAATTAAAAGTTCCCAACTCAAGGAAGTTAGAAAATGATAGAAATAAAGGATACAGAGAAGGCAAGGACTATAACAATTTAAACAATGGTTAAAGATCATGATCATATTAAATATGGATAATAATGAAATCACTACAAACAGAGGTTATTAGAATGCTACATACACAAAATACATAGTCTTTAAAATTTGCCATAAAAATAAGCAATTTAATAAAGTAAGTATTAGATATGCATATAGTATAGTTACATGAATTTTATAATTTCTGAAAAGATTATACTAACTTTTGAAGAAGTCGAGGTCAGAACAAAGATTATGCAGAAAAATAAGGGTAACTAATAATGATGTTATAGTCAGTTTTGTAGATCTGCATGACAATTCCAATGCGTTTCAATTCAAAAAAAGCATGAGACTATATGAAGCCCCCTTCCCCCCAAAAAATAAAACTTAACTGGATGTTATCATATGCTTTCTTCAACCGAAAAATACTACACATTCTTCAAAAGTAAAATAGAGCTTTAACATTGGTTCACATTGTGGTCAGATCACAAATTTTAATAAAGTTTAAAGAATAGAAACATCACAAGGTTTATTCACTAGATACAATTAAATTACTAGACAAGTCAACAACAAGAAATTCTAGACAAGTATCCAGAAAATACCAAATATTTACCCAATCCCCAGAATTACCAATAATAAGAGAAATTCTGGAGGGGGTGGGAATCTGTTACAGTTATGAAGAATACTAAAGGTCAGAAAAAGTAAAGAAATGGGAATGTCAAATGGGACAGAAATGAGGCTATTTAGTAAAACTGATAGTGATGTCTACATGAAACCTAGAGTCTTATCAACACATCAATCTCCATTCAGGCTAATCTGACAAAAAGAAAGATGGGTGATAAGCATGTAAAACATTTCCCTGTTCTTAACAATTGTTTTCCCAACATCTTCTAAAGATGAAATGTAATTGAAAACTTCAGAAAGCAATCTCAAAATGTCTGGTATGGATTGTATGACAAAAAAGGATTATTTCCAAATATAATATTATATATACATATATATGATGTTTACATGTTTGCTAATTTATATAAATTATATAAAACATTTTTAACATTGGCATATGACTTATTTATTTGGTACAACAGAAATTTATTTTTGGCATTGCTTTTAATATTTGTGTCATTTTGAAGCTAATAAAAATTTATTGAATTTTTGTTCAGATTATGTTTTGACAAGTATAACACTCATTCACAAGAGCTTTAGCACATTTCTTAATTAGCCTGACTAATGATATTTTGTTAGTCTAATCCTTGCAAAAGTAACTATGAAACTAACATACTTCTTTGTTCACATTTTCTTAAAATAAAAATTTCAAAAATAGCACAGCACACTAGCATATTGAAGATTATCTACTCAATTCGCATACATCTTTCTGGAATTCTTTCATTAAATTTTTTAAAGCATATATCAAATTTCAAAATAATTAAAATGATATAAAACAATACTATCATTTGAGGGAATTATGAGACGGTTTATCTGGGCACATGGTTTATGTTGAGGGAAAGTGCAGTATCTATTGATAACCTTTTCTTTTAGCAGAATCCTGCAGAGGATCAAATGGCGGAGTCAAGGAGATTTTGTGTATGTTAACTCTACTTCCTCCCTCTTTCTTTTTATGAAACAACCAGAATATAATCATGGGATCTCAGTCCCCCTTAATAATTGGGATTACATTTTAATACATAAACCCTTAGGGGACATACTCAGAACATATTAAACACTAACTCTAACAGTCCATGAAAAATTCTTTAACATGATTATATAATGAAAAGAATTTCTCCAAATATATTTAATCCAACTTTATGAGAATAATTGATGCCCATAAAGCCATATAAGTCATTATTCTTCAACAATTGCTCTAGGAATTTGATCCTAACTTTTTGGTCCCTATATAGACAAGGTCACGATCAGTCATTGTGAGAAATTCATTACACTTCCCTATAAAGTTTACATTTTCATTGTGGCAGTGACAAACTGGCTGTCATCATAGCTTTGACCACAGCATTAATAAAGCATCTTAAACAGGCACAATCAACTGATCTCTGGAATGATACAATTATGTACATTGGGTTCATCTTAAACACAAGTAATACTGCTGACCATGGGAGATATCGACTAAGTACACCTATATGTTTTCTTTACTTTGAAGCCACACAGTTAGATTTAATCTGCCATTTGCTTTTCTACAAAGAGAAGAGAAAATTGTGGGATTCTAATCCACTGAATGGGAAGAGAAGTACTTATGATACCTGAAAGTAGGGCATATAAAAGCTTACTTCATAGTACTTTATCATCTTCTTTTCCATGCTCCAAATAAACAGAGAAGATAACAACAGATGGAAAGTGGACCAAGTTTCTGACTAAATGTCAGAATAAAAATATTGTTATACCACTGGACCCTCATTGTTTATCTATTATTCATGCTACTTTGTTATTATTAACACAAACAGAGGGATAAAAATAGAGTACTACTATGGACATATATATGGATAGGTAGATGTTAGAGATGGATGGATAGATAGATAGATAGATAGATAGATAGATAGATAGATAGATAGATAGATAGATTGATTGATAGGCTGTCAGTCAATAGATAACAAACAGGTCAAATGTAATGTATGTGCATATATAATGATAAACAAAAGCAATAAACCTATAAAATAATTTTAACTCATGACTGCATTTGGATGATGAACAATTAATGAAAAGGGTAGGCTCTAATGAGTAGTAGACAAGACACTGTTTCCTAGAGAACAAAGATCTTCCATTCGACAGATAAGGTCTTCATCACGCCAGTCAAGTCAGAGTCTGTCATAGTATGAAATAAGCACTGTGGACCATTAGACACTTTCAAATGACAGTGTCTCATGAATGTGTGTGTGTGTTCAAATAGCAATGGACCTTGAATTAAAACAAAGGTTGCATGAAGAAATCTTGTAAAACTCCAGTACTTTCTAAACTGATTTGTGTGTGTGTGTGTGGTGGGGGGGATTTTGGAAAAGAAATACTCAAAATTAGTAAAACTAACTTACTACCAGTATAGATGTTTCAATTAACATCTCAGTGCCTCTCATGGATTATCTTCCTATGAGTTATTGGATAGAAAATTCTTTCAAACTCCGAAACCAATTTAGGCTATCACCACTGCTCTTGGTTGCCCATCAGAACTACCAGATACCAAGATCTTGTTAATTAAGTCACTAGACCCTTGGGATAGAGAACACACACACACACACACACAGACATACACACACACACACACACACACAAATCAGTCTTAAAATTGTCAAGAAATCTCTTGCCACTGGGTAGCTTTCACAGTGCTTCAAATTGCCATGACAGTTTCTCGTGCAGAAAAGACATTAAGAGTTTTATCTGGAGGCAAAAACTATATTTTCTAAGTTAACTTTTATTCACCCGGTCTAATTGTTGTCTTGGAGGCTTACTGCTGAATAAGGTTATCCTTTCTAGTTCTATCTGAGCTTGGGCTGACTGGTTCAAGTCAGCTGTTCTTATTTAAAACTCTCCAGTCTGAATGATTGAAACTGGTTGTTCTGCTTGGCTTGAAGCTAACTTCAACAATTTGTTCTACTTTTATGCCTTCACCTGTGACCTGTCTCTGTAAACCTGTCCTGATAAAAATGCCTTTCTCTCTCTCTCTGTCTCTCTCTGTTTCTCTCTCTGTGTGTCTATATCTCTCTGTCTCTCTTTCTCTGTCTCTCTGTCTCTGTCTCTCTCTGTCTCCGTCTCTGTCTCTCTCTCTCTCTCTCTCTCTCTCTCTCTCTCTCTCTCCCTTTCTCCCTGCCATTCTTTCTCTCCAGCATATTAAATCTATTTCAAACATCACTGCTTTTTCCTACAAACCAACTTTACCCCTATAGTTAGGGATTAAAGGTATGTACTAAGGACCTGTCTATATTCTAGCCAGAAGGATTAAAGATGTGTCATTCCAGTCAGATCACAGAAGGTCTCTGGATCTGACTCCATGCCATGCTGTTTGCCATGTAGCAATGTTGCCAGATTAAATGCATTGCAGTATTCTATTATATAGTTGCAAGGCTATTTATGAAGGGAAATCAAGTACTGCCTTGACTGGATTTGAGGCCTGCTATACAGAATGGAATTCATAACTTGTAACATATACAATGTCAAAATCCAAGGCTGGTAAAGTCAAGAACTCGAGGGAACAATCGGTATTGTTATTGTTGTTGTTGATGATGATGTTGTCGTCTTCCGTAACTGGTCATGTTGCCATGACATTTTCGAAATATTTGTAGATTTGTACTCCACCCAACCTTCACAAGAGAAGCATCTCATTGAAGGAAGGAATTACCAATGCAGACAATTGTTATTCAAAGACCGGAGAATAGAAGACTGTGAATGCTGAACTAGAGTGGTGACAACCCAATTGTCATGCCTCGAAGGTATGGAGAACTCTGTAGAGGACTGGATGGAGCACATATTACAGGTTGAAGATTACAGCAGTGCTGTGAAGTAATTTCCTCGAGTCTTGCCCAGGCTGCTGCACACTGGAACTCACATCAGCCATGGCCACCAACATAAAACCAAGCCATTTAGAAATTCCTGGTAGGAACAGAGGGCAAATGGACTGCAGAGGCAGAACCCCTAGCTGCTATGGGTAGCTGATGACTCCTTAAGGAAGGCAATTCACATTTTTTTCTAAAAGTGTGCTTTATCTCCGTCCCCTAGTAGATGATCTTAAAGCCAAGCACACAGGCAGCACTAATCAGAGTCAGTGATTAAATATTGGAGAAAAAGCTATAAAAGGATGACATGAAAGGGGTATATAAATGTGGTAGGCGTTCCTGGGAGAAATCCTGAAGAAAAAAGTGGCATGAATATCACCAAGACACATGGCATCCATGTATGAAATTATTAGAAATTAAATAAAAATTAACAAATGAAACTTTGTGAAACCATTTTATGAGAAATCATCAGTATAGGTTTTGTCCCATATTCATTTGTAATAAGAATATGTTCAAACATAAAAAGTAACAAAGAAGAGATGTGTATAAAAAAGGAAGGTATCTTTGAAAACATAATAGTAAGGTAAAAAATAAAAGGAAGAGATGTTCAAATCTTTCAATTCAGTTCTGTTTGAAGCATCTTGAATAATCCAGTCTGTAGATACAAAAGGCAAATAAATGCACACTGGTAAGTGCTAAGAGGGGGTCCAGTAGGGAGTGACCATGGTAATGGGTGAGGATTCCATTTTGGAGAGAAGTCTAAAATCTGAGATAATGCAGATTGTTGCAGAATCAATGTATGAAGTTCCCCTCAATTCCAGAGTTTACATTGTTGAATTCTACATCTGTGAATTTTAGTACAGTATAAAAGTTGGTGAATATACAAAAATATGGCAGATCAGAATGAAATGCCTTTGAGGGTCTCAGGAATGAGAGTTTTCAAGCCTGTTCACCATGGAACAAGCAACTGAAAAATGTGAATAATTTACCCATCCTGTTACTCTTTTACTTGTCATCCTGCTTATGTGATCTATAGTCCTTTAAAACAGAATTCTCTAAGCTTGCTGCACTCTTTGATGCCTTGTAACACTCCCGTTAGTCTTGGGGTGATAGCTAATATGATAAGTAGTAATTATTTTCATATTCCAACACTTAGGCACGGTACATGCTACATATCATGAGCAACAGAAACTCATTGATGATAAATCTTCTACCTTCTATGAAACATAAATCACTAGATCTGCTTCTAAAGCTGATCAGACTCATTCTACATTCAATTTTATTCACAGATGTATTCATTTTTCTTCATAAGCATTTGGAGTCTGTAAAATAAATCTTAAATGGCTAGCAATTTTCAAGTGGAATATTGTTTTAAATGAATTTTCATTGGGCTGTTTTTGTGATTCTTAGGATATATTTACTTTTATATCTCATCATCAAGATTGCCCCCCCAACACACACACACTCTCTCTCACACACACACACACACACACACACACACACACACACACACAATCTTCTTGTGTAGTTCAGAAGAAGGGACATAGAAGAACTGAGCATCCTATAACTAAATGAGATGCTCTAAAGCACTATCTATTCTGGATCCAATGACAGTTTAGTTTAAGTATATTCAACCCATTACACAATTGTATAGCACCTATGGCTGTTTTCACCTCCCCCACAGATCAGTATTTATCAAACAGAGAAATTTCAAAAGTGAATAAGATACATTTTGATAGCAAAGATTTCCAACAAAAAAAATGAACTTTTCACATATCTTCATCTGTTTTAAGAATTTTGTAACTCCTATGAAATATTGATCACTTAAGGTTTATATATTTTAAAATGACTTATTCTTCATCACCCTGCTCTCATGGGTACACTTTTGCTTCCATTTCTGCTCTATTTTCTACTTGTCTACATAAGATTGACTTTAATGTCATGGATGCATTCCATAACAGTCTATATTGCTTTTGCTTGAATTTCTCATTTTGTGGCAAAACACTCAAGAAAAACAACTTCTGAAAGTAGGGACATTTTTGTTTTTAGTGACTCGTAGTTTAAGGGTACATCCCTCCTGATAGCAAAGATATTGAGGCAGGAGCTTCATGGAGGCAACAACTAGCCATGTCACATCCACAGCCAGGGAGCAAACAGCCATGAAGACCGCCACTCATCTTGCTTGTTCCTTTATTCATGGCCCTGTCCCATGGGATGGAGCCACTGACATTTAGAATTGGTTTTCCTACCTCAATTAATTCAATCTAGGAACTCTCTTACTGGCATTACACAGGTTTGCCTCCTAGGGTTTTGTCACCATGCCAATAGGTGTTAAGTACTATGTCGTTGAAATTTCATCAAGGTGTCTGGGTGTTTTTTCAAGTTCTCCTAAGGAAAGGATGTATACCACAATGTGTTCAGGATATCACACGTTCTGTGAACTGAAGTCGTTCACTATGGAAGTTCTACTCTAAGACCCATTATCCTTTCAGAATGCAAATAATTGATTGTTATTTTGAAAACTTCGATAGTATTACTCCAAAATTGAATTATTCATTTAAGAAAAGTTATGGAATTCTAATTCATCCATCTTGACTGTATAAAGGTTTCTATTCCTGCACAAACATCATGACCAAGAAGCAAGCTGAGGAGAAATGGGTTTATTCAGCTTATATTTTCACATTGTTCATCACCAAAGGAAGTCAGGACTCGAACTCACACAAGGTAGGAACTTGGAGGCAGGAGTTGATACAGAGGTCATAGAGAGATGTTACTTACTGGCTTGCTTCCCCTGGTTTGCTCAGCTTGCTTTCTTATAACACCCAAGACTACCAGCCCGGGATGGCCCCACCCACAATGGGCCCTCCCACATTTGATCACTAAAGGAATGTTTTACAGCTTGATCTCATAGAGACATTTCCTCAAAGGAGGCTCCTTTCTCTGTAATAACTCCAGTTTATATCAGGTTGATACACAAAACCAGTCAGTACACTGACAAGTTCTTCATAGGTCACATCCACTGCTATCCTAGGAATAACTTTAGCTCTGAATTCTAATGTCTGATCACTGTCTATGTGAAGGAAACTTCTGAACAATTTTTAGCCATCTTAATCTTTGCCATTTGGAAATCAGAATTTAAGTTACTTCTGCCTGGTTGTTTTCCCTAATTTGTCTAACAAATGGGCATTTGTTCAAATTTCATTACATACTGATCTCAACTTCTTTGAGAAGTTTCTTCACCTCTTTAAATATAAAATAGGATGTCTCAGGTATAAGTGTGCACTGCTAACCTGTGTCTTCAAAGTACATATATCTGACCTGATTTGCAAATGATGTTTTTTTATTTTTCTCTTCTTGGTCTTCTCTGATTGCCAGGGTCTGCCCACATTTAGGTTTAGCTTTAAATAAGTCAACGCCAACAGTATAGAAAATAGCAGTGCAATAAGGAAAGACACCATGGAAATGCCTGGAAGAAGGGCTGTGATTGGTCAGCTTTATGTCTTAGATATTCCTTCTTCACTTTCAACCTTACAGATCTTACAGTAATTATTCTTGCCTATCATGCAAGACCATAGTGACATATATTAGAGAGAAGCCCTCCTGTTCGGTAACATCATACAACTAGCAAATTATGGTTTGGCGTTTTCTGCTTAGCCTAGCAGAATGGAAAAAATGGCTAAAAACAGCCTTCCTATTTTTGACTGTAGGGATTTTCATTTATTACTTGGTGGGACATGAGCATGACATAATTCCCTAGTGTTAGTTTCTTCTGTCTCAACTGAGGCAATGATAGCAAATGATTGATTCATTTTTAATAAGTCTTCAATTGGTTACTGACTGTAGGAACATTTGAGAATTGACTGTGTTCCTTAATCCCCACTCTGTGCTTACAAAGATCTTGCATGTCAGTAACCACCTGACTCTTTGGCTGCCCTTCCTACATACACAATTACTTTTTAAGATGAAAACAAATATTTTATCATGCCCCTGCCTAAGTGTGCAAGCAATGCAGAACACAAGATGCAGTAATGTCCATAGTCATGAGGCAAGATTTTGAAGGGAGAAAATATTCAGCGGAGTTAAAATAATGATCAAATATAAAACCATTACCTTGGGGGTTTGAAAACATTTTCCATAACGGGCAACAAATGAATGTTTAGGGTTGATAGGCCATTAACTCTTCGTTGCAGTGTCAGAATTTTGCCCTTGAACCATGCAGCTGTGGAAAATAGATCTGAGAAAATGGCTATTTTGTAAGAAAATTTCTAAGAATATAATATTTGCATAGTACATATTTTTGCATCTCATCCACTCAGTAAGCATTGTTTCAGTGGGTGTAATGCCAAAGACACTCTCTGCATATGAGTTATGCAAGGCAGAGGCTGAGCCAGTCTTGGTGTGTGGACTGTTTTCTGATCTCAGATTTAGACAAAGAAGCTCAAACTGTAAATTTTTATGCCCTGGTTTGCTCCTGGAGGTCACTATCACTGTATTACTGGTTATTTAAACATATTTCTAAAGATTTCATTCCCTGGTGCTAGGATTTAAGTGTGGCTTATTTCTAGAATATAACAGAAGAAAGAAGAGAGTTGAAGAGTTCTGTGAGGTGAAGAAGAGAGTTGAAGAGTTCTGTGAGAACAGAAAAGAAAACAATGGTTCAGCTTAAATAAAAGCAAAACATCAATGTGTTTCCTTGGCACAACAGTGTGGAAAGAGGAAAAGCACAAACTCTACTTTCTCCAGGTTAATCACCCTCAGTTGTGATACTACAAGTCAGTGTGAACCATGAAACACTACATGAAACATGAGACGCAGTGACATGCTAAAGATTTGTCTTAGCCTCTTCTGGCACAGATAATTCCCTCTGAAAAAGACAACCATTTGAGAAGAGAAGCAAGAAAATGCACTTCTGACACAAACACATGTTTCCTGAGAACACCTGGGGATAGTGAATACCTGATAGAAGCCAACAAGATCAACCAGGCTTATTCGTTTCACCATCATCCTGTCACTCAGTTCCTTTGAAAGGAGTCACAGTCTTCCATGCTGTAGAAATCCCAAGAGCAGGGCAATAAAAATGTGAACCACAATGACTTAGAGTTTGGTGCAAAATTACAGCAATCATTGCCTCCGAGCTTTGTTTGTGATTTCCCCCAGTCTTTAACAAATGCTGGTAGGGTGGATACTCATTTAATAATATGGCCAATTGCTGGCCTGAGTTTCTATACCTAAGAGTTAATTCAACGGCTCTGAGTTATAAGCCCTAGATGGTTCGATCAGGATGAATACTGAAGTACGAAGATAAATATATATGAAGTGATCAAAAAGGAGAGGAAAAGCTTGTGATTAGGCCAGTGAGGAGGACAAAGCTTGAAAGCTGGTGTTTGCATGGCTCCGCCCACAGGAGAGTATTTGTAACAAAATATCCCCATTTCAGTAAGAAAGGCACACTGTCTTTGTGAATCCAATTACTTGCTGTATCCATATATCCCATATTGAATCTCCTACCAGTTGAAATTTGGGGCCAGTGTGGCTGTCATCAATTTAAAAGCCTAAACAAAGCTCAGTTCCAAGGAAGAAAAATATATACGTTATTAAACTTACTGACTTGTGGTTTTGATTTAGAAAGTGAATTTGTTTGGACAAACAAAACTATAGGAAGATACTGATATTAAAATACCAATCGGCATTCTGAGAGGCACATTAATCTCAGTGATCTGCTTTCAAAGACCCTGGAAAGAAAGTATGAGCTCACAGTGTACAGGGAACAAGCCTTTCAAATGTGAGCTTTGCCATCTGATAAAGGTTAACAAAACCACCAATGTATCATGTGCCCTTGACATTGTACACCCATATGTTTCTTCAGGTCTGACATCTTTCTCACCAGAACCTGTTAACACTATTCTAAATAGGAGGAATCATTAGGATAATCCTAGTACAGTGACATTCTATCAAACCAGGAAGTACTCTGAAAACTGTGTTAGTTAAGAAAGTCTCAGAATGGTTTGAAAAACGAAATGTATTGAGTTGGATAAGATCTTAGAACAGGAAATAATATTGGATAAGAATTAAGGCTGAAACAATTCTGGGTCAGAGTTTTTGAGTGTGGGATGGTAAGCCCCATACCTCTACTTGATGTGAACTCTACAAATTCCCTCTCCTCAATGTAGGGTATTTCATCTAAGGTTTCTCCCTTTGAGTCCTGAGAGTCTCTCATCTTCCAGGCCTCTGGCACATTCTAGAGAGTCCTGCCATCTCCTGTCTCTCGAGGTTGCCTTTCTTTCTGCTGGCCCTCAGGGCTTCAGTCCTGTTTGCCCCCTAGTCCAATACCTGATCATCTTCCATTTTCCTGTTCCCTGTCCCCTCTCCTACCCAGATTACTCCCTCTCTCTGGCCCCCATGATCACTTTCTTCTCCCTCCCAAGTGGGATTGAGACATCTTCACTTGAGCCCTTTGGCTTGTTAACCTTCTTGAGTGCTGTGGATTACATCCTGGGTATTCTGTACATTTTTTGCTAATACCCACTTATTAGTGAGTAAATACCATGCATATTCTTTTGGGTCTGAGTTACCTCACTCAGGATGATATTTTCTAGTTCCATCCATTTGCCCGCAAACTCAGGATGTCCTCATCCTTAATTGCTGAGTAGTGTTCCATTGTGTAAATGAACCACATTTTCTATGTCCATTCTTCTGTCCTGGGACATGTGGGTTGTTTCCAGCTTCTGGCTATCACAAACAAGGCCACTATGAACATAGTGGAACACATGCTCCTGTGGCATGGGAGGGCATCTTTTAGGTATATGCCCAAGAGTGCCATAGCTTCAGGTAGCTCTATTATTTCCAATTTTTTTGAGGAACCTCAAGATTAATTTCCAGAGTGGTTGTACCAGTTTGCAATCCCACCAGCAAAGGAGTAATATTCCTCTTTCTCCACATCCTCACCAGCATGTGCGGTCACCTGAGTTTTTTATCTTATCCATTCTGATTGGTGTAAGGTGGAATTTCAGGGCTGTTTTGATTTGCATTTCCCTGATCACTAAGGACTTTGAACTTTTCTTTAAGTGCTTCTCAGCCATTCAAGATTCATCTTTTGTGAATTCTCCATCTAAAAGAACTGCAGGGACAAAAATGGAGAAGAGCCTAAGAGAAAGGAGGAATAGTGACAGGCCCAAATTTGGGATCCATCTCAAGGGGAGGTTCTAAGGCCTGACACTAGTATTAATGCTACGGTGTGCTTACAGGCTGGAGCCTAGCATGGCTGCCCTCTGAGATGCCTAACAAGCAGCTGAAAGAATCAGATCCAGATACTTACACCCAACCAGTAGACTGAAGGCAGGACTCCTGTGGTTGAATTAGGGAAAGGCTGGAAGAAGCTGAGGAAGAGGGTGACCCTATAGGAAGACCAGCAGTCTCAGCTAATCTGTTCCCAAGATCTCTCAGACACTGATCCACTAACTAGGCAGCATATACCAGCAGATATGAGACCCGGGACATTAACACAGAAGAGGACTACCTGGTCTGGCATCATTGAGAGACGATGCATCTAACCCTTGAGAGACTTGACACCCCAGGAATTGGGGAGGTCTGGTGGAGTGGGAGTGGAGGTGGAGACAGGAAGAAACAGTTTGGGATGAGGAAGAATCAGAGGGCAGAGAGAGGGGGAATAACAACTGGACTGTGAATCATCATCATCATCATCATCATCATCATCATCATCATCTTGAAAAAAGAGCTATATCTGAAGAAAATATAAGGTTCACTTAATAATAACATATCTAAAATGTTCCAATAATTTAACCAATGTGTCATGTATCATACTAACTATTATTTACCGGAGCTGGAGAACATCATACTAAGTGAGGTAACCCAGTCTCAAAAGATTAATCATGGTATGCACTCACTAATAAGTTGATATTAGCCTAGAAAATTGGAATACCCAAAGCATAATCCACACATCAAATGATGTACAAGAAGAATGGAGGAGTGGTCCCTGGTTCTGGAAAGGCTCAGTGCAGCAGTATAGGGCAAAACCAGACCAGGTAAGTGGGAAAGGGTGGATGGGAGAACAGGGGGAGGGAAGAAGGCTTATGTGACTTTCGGGGAGTGGGGGTCCAGAAAAGGGGAAATCATTTGAAATGTAAATAAAAATATATCGAATTAAAAAAATCTTTTAAACAGACAGAACTGTGTAAATGTCCATCAAGATGGCTGACAAGGTAAAGGCACTTGCTGCTATGTTTGACAAATTAAGTTCCATCCATCCCCAGGATCTAATAGTGTAAAGAGAGAACATAATTTCCCAAAATGCCCTTTGACTTGAATATTTGCTTTGTGGCACACATGGACAGACACACAGGTACATATTCAATCAAATAAATTAATAAGTAGACTTTTTATATAAAGGACAACCTAAAGCTATAGAAAATTATTTCTACTCATATTTCTTTTTCTTTTAAGAACTGGAATCTGGTGTTACTGGAAAAGTCTCACTTGCTGAAGTCTGACAGGACAGTGACTGGACTTTAAGTGGTGTTTTATTAAAAAATTTTTTTTTGCAGTTCCTTTTTTAAAACTCATTACACTGACATTTCAGAAGTTAAAGTCTTAGAAACTCAAGTAAAAAAAAAGAAAGTCGTCAGTGAGAGAGAGCATGTGAGAGACTCCAGGTAGAATGTGTTTTCTAAGTGCTTTTACAATTGCTCTTTATTCTGCTCAAGCACACACAACAGAGTCTTGTGCTCTGTGTTCTACCAGAGAACGTCGAAGTTCCACTCTACATGTATATGACAATTTAATTTTAGATAGGAAAGATATAATGTTTTCACTGCTTAACCTCCATTTTGGAGGGTGTCTCCCTGGTCAGGAGCTCACAGCTGAGCTGACATGGAAAGTTTAGCGAGATGTCAGAGATAATCTTGGTTAATAGAGAGGTGTCTGATTTGTCTCTGCTTAGCATTGGGTATTTCACAAGGAACAGCTCCACGTGGAACATGGAGACAGCATTAAACTTACTGGTGACTTGAAAAATTAAGGAGATCATCCATTAAAAGAAATAAGAAAGAAAAGAATAAAGAAAACTGTAACACAAATAATACTCAGAATAGTTACTGAATGTGGCTGTCATATAAAATTAAGTCAATTGCTTCAACTGGCAAATGAAAGTTTTAATAGTCTACTATTTAATTTGATGCATTGAAGTTTAATCTTTAACAAAGCATATTTAAATCAAACACATTATATATTATATGCTATCCTTAAACTCCAATCAATTAGAGTCATCTAAAATCTATAGGCATCTACTTCTTGTTGCCCCTGTTTCCTCAGGTTTCTTCTAAACACTAAACTTTAATATATATATATATATATATATATATATATATATATATATATATATATATATATATATATATATATATATTTAAATTATGTGTCTTTGTGGAGGTATTCACCCATGTATACAGGAACCACAGAGGCCAGAGGAAGACATT
The DNA here is from genome assembly GCF_947179515.1 of Apodemus sylvaticus. Classification (NCBI taxonomy): domain Eukaryota; kingdom Metazoa; phylum Chordata; class Mammalia; order Rodentia; family Muridae; genus Apodemus; species Apodemus sylvaticus. The sequence goes on from NC_067491.1 coordinate 8,633,955, forward strand.
GCTTACCCTGGAGCTGCAATGACTACAGTTGCCATGAAGAACTATACCTGAGCCTGGGGAGAGCAGTGAGTGAGCTTATCCTCCGAGCCATCTTCCCACCCTAAGAAAGCTTCCTCTTAGTGGCCCCTTGTTCTGGAAAGACTCAGTGAAGCAGTATAGGGCAAAACCAGAACGGGGAATTGGGAAGGGGTGGGTCTGAGGACAGGGGGAGAGAAGGGGGCTTATGGGACTTTCAGGGAGTGGGGGGCTAGAAAAGGGGAAACCATTGGAAATGTAAATAAAAAATATATCGAATAAAAAAAAAGAAAGCTTCCTCTTCAACAACAAGGAATGACCTTCTGTAGTCTAAAAATATTAAATCAGACCCAATTTTAGTTTGATACTTGTTACCTTTCTAGAAAAAATTGGTCAGTGAAAATATTAACAATGCCTTGCATAGAAATAAGAACATGATTCGTTAAAATTGAGAGGTGAAGGAGAGAACAGAGCCCTACAGCTCCTCATTAGCTCTGGAACACTGACTGAAAATCTGACATTAGAAAATACCCCACTAAGCAAAAGCATGAAAGAAATTTCTGAGAAGACATACTCCCATTGGCATGTGGTCTTTTATTTTGCCCTAGTGTGTGTATGATGTGAGCTTTGTTGTTGGAGCAATTAGGAAAGAGAAGGGAAGAAACGTTTCTTCACATTTTTATGGATAGTTTTCTTTAAAATAGATCAGAAATGTCACTATAACTCAAAACTGACAGTGTTAATTTGGTGATAGTGCTTTACCTTTTGAAATTACGATGATTACGTCATCTCCTCCTTCTCCTGTCTTCCTCCAATGCTTCCCATGCAATCCTCTTGTGTTCTCTACAGTTCATTGTGGGCCTGTGCACTAGAGGCTTTCCATGGAGATCTCCGGCCTGGCCAGGTACAAACGTTTAGGTAAAGGGGAGAGAGTGTGAGTAGGAAGTAGGGAGCCACTCCCCTGCTTCCACTGCCTCTGCTGCAGGAGCTGTCTCTGCCTCTGTCTCCTCTTGCTGTCTCAATTACTCTAAGTCACCCTGCCCTTTGCTGTGTTAGGCCGGCAGGGGGCTGACTAGCCAGTGAGGAGTGTGGTAGCTTCAGGAGTGCAGACCTCCCCCCAAGAGGCTGTGTTACAGCTCTTATGATAGAAGCTCTCAGAAGATGGAGTAGTTTTCATACACCTCTATTCCTTCTGGATAGTATTCTTACATATAGTTTTGGAGTGGGTCAGGGTCTGACAATGGGTACTTCTCATCGGCTTGATATGAGAACTTGGAGATACCTTCATCTACATGTGGGAGGGCTTGGTGCTGATGGCCACAGACCTCTGTATCGGGGCGCCAGTGTGGGAGGCTGTAGCTACAGTGAAAGGAGACAGGAGCCCAAGGGGCATGGCCAAATGCCTGCCATCCCTTGCAGGAGAGAGTCACCTGCTGGGTCACCAGGATTTTAAGCCTGAGCTCAACCAGGGACCAGGCTGCCTATGACAGCTCACAGCCCCACAACTCAAGACCACTTTCCTTCACTTGCATTACATTTTCATGCGTGTGCATGTTTGTATTTCTAAATATACTAATGGAACCTGAACAATGAAGACACCAGAGGACATGGTAAGATGGAAAGGGAAAAGCCCATTGGGCAAGAGGCCATAGCCCTAGACAGAGAACTACAAGCAGCTAAGGAGTGCTGAGAGGAAAGTAAATGGTCTTCCCCATGAGAGCACACTGTCCAGTTATCCAGTACCAAGTGGTCAGTCCTGACATCATATGCATACAGTTAACATTGTAGAGACGCAATGCTTAGTGGTTATTTTACCTCACTCAGAATACTTAAGCCTAGCTTGACATATATTTGATTCATTTCCTAATACCATTAATCACACGTATCGGTACACCATGAAATCTACAACTACCACTGCCCGCTTCACATCTTCATACTTCACATTAGGAATTGCTTTGTCTGTCTGGGAAATCAGAATTGTCTATTAAGGAGACTGCGATTCAATGAATAATCGCAGAGACTTCTATTTCCTTCCTTTGTCCAGAGATTATTTTTAATATATTCTCATCTCTTCTTAGACAAATACAAGATATTGGTATCTGTTTTTCTCAGATAACTTTGTCATTGGTATCACAAGATCTTAGTTCCTATAGAGGCTTGCAAATGCAATTTCCATAATGTTTAGGTAGAGAAACTAAGAAACATGATTGAAATCATATCTGGTGTGATTTCTGGCAGACTATATTCCGAGCTAAAATAATAGCTATGAAATAATAGCTATGAGTCACTAGAAAGATGGTGGGCATAAATTGAGAACACTGGCTAAAAAATCTTTGTTTCTATTATTAGATGCTTTATTTTAATTTTTGAAGATCCAAGTCATAAATTAGGTAACATGTAAACTCTGTATTAGCTTCATTTTTAGGTGCTTATCCTTATTAAAATACTTTACTTCTTGGATCCTACATCAAAATTAATTTCATGTTGATGCTTGGCAATAGAATTACCTTCATCAAAAAATTGAGAGAGGTGTCATTGATCCATGGATGCTTCATAATTTATAACTAAATCATTTTAAATAACATTTAATCTTCAGGATTGATTATAAATATTAATTATTGATAATCAATTCTATTTATTTTCCAAAATAATCTTTTTCTTCTGGTATTTATAAAGGAGATACTTTAGATAATTAAGAGAATTATTTGCCAAATATTTTTCATTCGCTCTGGTGTATTTATGTAATAATTCAGTATTTTGTTCTATAATTTGGATATATTGTTACAAATGATAAGACATAGAAATGTCACTATACATACAGATAGACACAAGCTTAGATAGATTAAGTGTATAACACAATATATGCTGGCTATGGATTAAATTTTATTCTGTATTCTGTAGTTTTGTGCTATGCCATTTTGAGAGGAAATAAATACATGTATTGAGAGTTAGTATATATCAAGCATTAGGCTACTCATTTGTATAGGCTGTATTTCTTCTTTACCTCAAATTTAATGCAAAGTGGGTTTATTGTTTTATATATCTGATAAAAATAACCAGAAATTGAATGGTTTGCCAAAATCATAAAGCAGCAACAAGGCAGGGACAGCCAGGTAGGGATGGAACGGCCCAGATGGAACATGGTAAGTTATATCTCGGGGCTACTGACAGGGAAGTATGGGGCAAGTGGAACTGCACAGCCAGACAGAATAACTGACAAGGCCTAAGCAGATTCAAAAACTTCAGGAAATCTCAAAACTGAGAATGGTAGATATTAGAATTAGCTCATACCCTGACTTCCTGTCCTGGAACACATGACCCTAACACCATTTAAGAAGACCACGACAACAGGTCAACCTAGAGTTCTTCACGTTACTGAGGTATCTAGATAGGTCCTGAGTGTTTATCCAGAGATTCCCTTCCTTGGCACATCTTCCTGCAAAAGTTATTAATCCCAGGTTTGTCCTGAGTAGGATGGATGCATTCCCATCTGCTGCTATCAAACAAAGCAGTTTGGAAAAGTAAGGGCCATCTTTTTCATCAGGGATTGAGGGGTGTGTGTGTGTGTGTGTGTGTGTGTGTGTGTGTGTATGTGTGTGTGAAGGTCATAATTGTAAAGAGCAAAGTCCTTCTCTCTCCCAGCCCCTTCATACTCTAGGGACTCATTCCAAACCAAACTGAATTCCTTCCCAACCTGGCCTGAGCCTCCCCCTTCCGGCCTGGCACATAGGAAAAGTTTAGATCCTCGGCCTGGTTTCCAACTGCCTCCAGGCCCCAGCAGCATCTGGGTACACAAAAGACCCCAGGAACCACATCATTCCTTCACAGAACCTAATCTGAGACCCTCATCATGGACTGTGTTCTGCCTCCACAGAATGGCTTGCCAGAGTAGGTTGGGCACCCTAGAGGCGAGTCAGACACCCAACCCTACATACCTACATTTAAAACTAGTCATGACTGGCTTTTAGTATTAATATTTTTTAAAATAGCAAATATATGTCTAATGCCAAAATCTGTAGACACTCCTATATTGATGATGGGAAATACTTAGCTATTGATATCCAAAATCCTGAAATGTGTAAAGCAATCTTTTTTATTTCCAGGATAAGGTGAAAATATTAGTAAAAATAACCATACATATTAATTCACAAGGTACACAGATGTTCTTATCATTTTAATGATAAATGTATAATAATGCAATTCTTGGTGGAAAAACATTTTCAGAAAAAAATGTTTTGTCTCAATGTTAATAAGTAGATGGTGGTGTATGTATCAAGAACTCCCTAAAGCCGATAATGTTGGGCACATGGAATGAATGGCAGAAGTTGTATGAGAAAATTTAAGGGAGGGAATAAATAAATGCCCTGGTTATTTAAACACAGTGAATTAATAATTTTCCCTTCCTTGCTTTGATTGGTGGTCTTAAGTTTAAAATCATCCATGGAAATGACATAGGAATATGAATCCAGTTTGACAAACAGTGCTTTAGAGTTAATTGTGGTGGGTCTTTCTCTTGTCTTGGATAGAGTCATGGTGATTTTCATGTTATCTTACAAGAAAGGTTGCAGAGCAGCTAGCTTTAAGGCAAACACGACTGAACCTTTCATTTTGTCAGAATTTATTTTGCTCAGGCAATTACCAAAATTGCTTTTGTGGATTTATATTTCATTTTAATTGGAACAAAATGAGTGGTGTCAGCTATGATAGTGATTGCATTTTAAATGTGCTGACAAGGTAATATATCTTATTAGATATTTAAAAGGTTTACTTTTTAAAATAGAACTGCACCTTCAATAAATAAAGTATTTAAAATAGGTTGACTAAACATTTAATACTGTGTTTTTATAGCTTCTCACTTTAATCAAAATGCTTATAAACATACTTGAGGAAGGCAAAAGTTTAGTCAATATTTAAATTTTTATAATATTGTAAGAGAATATTGCAGTCTGTATTTAGTCAGTCTACTAAGGGAATATATAAGAGTTCAATTGGAATCTAAATAAGAATATTCAGACTTTTCATCTCTGACATTTCATATGAAGCAATTCATTTTGTATTTTAACACACAGCTAAATTATTCAAAATCAACTTCCATGTTTTCATGGAACTGAGACATGCTACAAAACCACTATTCCTTCAGATTATTCAAAATAATCAGACCAACATAGTAACAGTATTTAATTTACAAGTTTTGATTTTTGACAAAGATGGTCACATTTACTCTTCGAGTAACTGTGTGCTGCTGCCGAGGGCAGCATCCTTATGCCTCCATGTCCTACACACTGGTAATAAGGGGAAGTTTATCCTATAAAACTTAATTCCAGAAAATCCCCCAATGTCAGCTTTCCCCTCTAAATTTAAACAATTTAATTATATTTAAAAAGTGACAGTGAGGTGCCCAGTTTTCGGAGGAACCGCCAGACTGCTTTCCAGAGTGGTTGTACCAATTTGCAACCCCACCAGCAGTGGAGGAGTGTTCCTCTTTCTCCGCACCCTCTCCAACACCTGCTGTCTCCTGAATTTTTAATCTTAGCCATTCTGACTGGTGTAAGATGAAATCTTAGGGTTGTTTTGATTTGCATTTCCCTAATGACTAATGAAGTGGAGCATTTTTTAAGATGCTTCTCCGCCATCCGAAGTTCTTCAGGTGAGAATTCTTTGTTTAACTCTGTACCCCATTTTTTAATAGGGTTGTTCGGTTTTCTGGAGTCTAACTTCTTGAGTTCTTTATATATATTGGATATTAGCCCTCTATCTGATGTAGGATTGGTGAAGATCTTTTCCCAATTTGTTGGTTGCCGATCTGTCCTCTTGATGGTGTCCTTTGCCTTACAGAAACTCTGTAACCTTATGAGGTCCCATTTGTCAATTCTTGCTCTTAGAGCATACGCTATTGGTGTTCTGTTCAGAAACTTTCTCCCTGTACCGATGTCCTCAAGGGTCTTCCCCAGTTTCTTTTCTATTAGCTTCAGAGTGTCTGGCTTTATGTGGAGGTCCTTGATCCATTTGGATTTGAGCTTAGTACAAGGAGACAAGGATGGATCAATTCGCATTCTTCTGCATGCTGACCTCCAGTTGAACCAGCACCATTTGTTGAAAAGGCTATCTTTTTTCCATTGGATGTTTTCAGCCTCTTTGTCGAGGATCAAGTGGCCATAGGTGTGTGGGTTCATTTCTGGATCTTCAATCCTGTTCCATTGATCCTCCTGCCTGTCACTGTACCAATACCATGCAGTTTTTAACACTATTGCTCTGTAGTATTGCTTGAGGTCAGGGATACTGATTCCCCCAGATTTTCTTTTGTTGCTGAGAATAGTTTTAGCTATCCTGGGTTTTTTGTTGTTCCAGATGAATTTGATAATTGCTCTTTCTAACTCTGTGAAGAATTGAGTTGGGATTTTGATGGGTATTGCATTGAATCTGTATAGTGCTTTAGGCAAAATGGCCATTTTAACTATATTGATTCTACCGATCCATGAGCATGGGAGGTTTTCCCATTTTTTGAGGTCTTCTTCCATTTCCTTCTTCAGAGTCTTGAAGTTCTTGCCATACAGATCTTTCGGATCCTGCTATACCACTCATGGGCATATACCCAGAGGATTCCCCACCATGTAATAAGGATACATGCTCTACTATGTTCATAGCAGCCCTATTTATAATTGCCAGATGCTGGAAAGAACCCAGGTATCCCTCAACAGAAGAGTGGATACAAAAAATGTGGTATATCTACACAATGGAGTACTATTCAGCCATTAGAAACAATGAATTCATGAAATTCTTAGGCAAATGGATGGAGCTAGAGAACATCATACTAAGTGAGGTAACCCAGACTCAAAAGGTGAATCATGGTATGCACTCACTAATAAGTGGTTATTAACCTAGAAAACTGGAATACCCAAAACATAATCCACACATCAAATGAGATACAAGAAGAAAGCAGGAGTGGTCCCTGGTTCTGGAAAGACTCAGTGAAACAGTATTTGGCAAAACCAGAACGGGGAACTGGGAAGGGGTGGGAGGGAGGACAGGGGAAGAGAAGGGGGCTTACGGGACTTTCGGGGAGTGGGGGGGGGGGCTAGAAAAGGGGAAATCATTTGAAATGTAAATAAATTATATCAAATAAAAAAAAAGACAAAAAAAAAAAAAGTGACAGTGAGATCATAAAACACATAAAACAGTGATAAACTCCAAAACTACTTGGGCAGCTGGGAAGATTATAGGTTGCTCTCTACAAACTGACAAGGCCTTATTGCTGGAAGAAAAGCTCATTGAATAGAACATGGAGATGCTGAACTGGTGCCCACTTAGACATTCCATCATTATGTCCCAGAGACTTTGCTCACTATAAAAAGAGAAACATAAACACTATGTCAGCCACAAACACTTTATTTACAATTGTATTCAACCTACAAGATATGCTAGGGTAACAGGGGCACAGAGCTTGTGGGAGTTACCAACCAATAGCTGATCTGACTTAAGGCTCACTCTGTGAGATGGAACCAATATCTAACACTGTTTGCCAAGAACCTAAGACAAGATAGACCGGGGACCTAGGACAAAACCAAATAATACTGGCAAATAAAGCAAAAAATATATAGTTATAATAAGTTGTCATTAGACCTGACTCCTAATGATCTTCTGCTAAACTCACAGAGCAGCATCTTATTTAACCACCAACAGAGAGGCTGCAGCTGATGAGAACAAATATAGACAACCACAGGCATACACTTTGTAGATATTAGGAGACCCTGGAAAACCCAACTCTAAGTGGGAACACTCCATTAAGTCCTCCCCTTTAGAGTTCAGGGAACCTTGTAGAAGAGGAGGTAGAAAGAGTATAAGGGGATGGAAGGTATCAGGAAAGAAAAATCTTTTAAATCAATATGCACAAAGCAGAAATGAACTCACAGAGACAGAAGTGGCAAGCAGAGAATGTGCACAGTTCTTCACTGGGTACTCTATGCTATGGCTTCAAAGCAGTATTTTTTATAGGAGTGAGTGTATAAACAAGTAAGTCTCTGAGTCTCGTGCCTTCTCTTGGGGTCTTTCCATCTTTTTTTTTTTAAGTGGATTTTTTTGATTGATATATTTTTATTTACATTTCAAATGATTTCCCCCTTTCTGGGTCCTTCCTTCTTAATGGTTTGTCTTGTTCAACTTCAGTGTGATAATTTCTCTTTCACATTGTCATATTTTGTTATGTTATATGTTAATATGTCATATTATTAGTGTGAATGAATAAATGGAAGAATGAAAACCTAGCTCCTAGGGTAGAGGTCAATATCTTACCTGTGTGCCATTTATACCTCTATTAGGAGAAGGACAAAGAGTTCTCTACAATGGAATGACCCTATTCAACAATTCCAGGCCAGATCTCAGGTTCAGGAGTATCAAAAAATAATGGACACCACAGCTTTTTGTTTGGTTTGGTTTGGTTTGGTTTGGTTTGGCTTGGTTTTTTTTTTCAGTGCTTTATTTGGTGTTTTATTTTATTTTATTTTATTTCTTGGTGTTGTCATATTTTCTTTTTTATGTTGTATAGTTGTTTTGTTTTGTTTGGTTCCGAATAGAGTGCATAGAAGGTCTTGATGAGGGAACAATGAGAAAAAATATATTGAAATTTTAAAATTGCTTCAAGTACCAAAATCCTAATAAAAACTAACAAACTAACTAACTAAATAAATAAATAAATAAAGGAATTATAGGAGACAAGCATACAATGAAAGATACATTTTTAAAACAGAGATTGAACAAATATTCATAAGAATGTCCAAACTATCAGAAACAATATACAATTAAATCAAAATCTCAAAGATATTTCTTGGAGAAATAGGAGAAAAACTATCAAATAGTCTCACGAAACTCTGCATTCATTAGTGCAACATCTGGAAATGAGTGACTATGGGATGTTAGTTTATTCCTCATAGTTCTGACGGCTGGGAAGACAAACAGTAAGGCAGCTATGGAGTTCCCCTCTACTGGGGCCTGCTGAGCTTAGCATTCCTTGCAGAAGGCAGAGGACATAAGGGAAATGAAGACTGTTCATTGGTGAGGCAGATAAAGGCTGTAAGAGCACAAAAAGGCCTGCAAGTTCTCAAAGGCTTTTGAACCAAACTCTAGCTCAGGCAAATAAAACAGAAACCTAGACTGTGCAATTATTGAGAATATTTGCTAACTATGTAACTATGTATCTGACAATGGATTAGTATCTGACAAAAGAATAGTTTACAACTCAACAGTACTAAAATAACACAAACAATCTGATAAAGAAAAGTGGATAAAAAAATTTAGATTCCTTTTATAGAAGATGTATATGACTAGCACGCGCACACACACAAACATATACACACATACACACATAAACTCACATACACTCACATACACACATACACACACATACACACACATACACACACATATACACACATACACATACACCCACATATACACATACACACATACACGCATACACACACACATACACATACATATACACACATACACACACATATACACACATACACATACCCCCACATATAGATATACACACATACACATACACCCACATATACGCATACACACACATACACAGCAGTTTGCTCAGTGAAGCAAGTTAAACCAATAAGATGCCACATTACGTAAATATACCTAAATATATAATATAATAAGCCATCAACCAAGGGCTACACATGGTTCGGACTGCATTCTGGAGGAATGCTTTATCAGGCATCAGTGAGAAGAGAAGTCCTTGATCTTATGAAGGTTCAATAGATGCCCCAACTTAGGGAAATCGAGGGGAGGTAGGTGGAAGTGGGTTTGGCAGAGGGGCATCTTCTTAAAGGCAGATGGTCTGGGGGTTTTCTAGGAGTGGGGGAAACCAGAAAAGAGTATAACATTTGAAATGTAAATGAAGAATATATTCAATAAATAAAATAAAATATATAAACAATATAAAATATGCAACACCTGAACATACATATACTAATAGGTTTATTTATACATAAAAATATAGGTAAACATGTAGGGTAGAAATCTTGACATATTGTTACATGATGCTGGTAAACCTAATATGGAAGACTACATAGGACCTTTTAAAAAACATCACTATTCTATGATCTACCAGTTTCATTTTCAGGGATATATCCAAAGAGATCAAAGTACTTAAAGAGATGTGTATCACTCTGTGCTTAGTGAAACAATAGCCACCACACACACACACACACACACACAGCTCAACATCCTGTTAAAGAGAAAAGTGTAAAGAAAATGTATATATCCAATAGAGTATTAATCTGTTAAGAAAAAGGTAGCTTTGCCTACATTTCCCAGCAACATACACGAATATATGACAAGGGAAATGAACCAATTAAATATCGAAAAGCATTTCAGGATTCATCACTCAACAGCTAAACTTATAAAAGCAGAAAACTAATGGCAGTCCTGAGGGACTAGAAGAGGGACAAATGAGGTTATTGGTACACGGGAATTGAGTCTCTGCCTGAAAGATAAACAAGAGAAACTCATTATAGAGTTCTGCTCTGCAACCTCCCAGCCATCAGTACTGATGCAGTATTGGGTACTTAAAAATATATTAGTGGGCTAACTATCCTGCTAAGTCATTTAAGAATATTTCTTCAAGTGAAATATACAAATAGATATATATGCATATATATGACTGTTATAACAAGTGTATGAACACCGCCAAACTCATTAAAATGCACACACTGAATATTTGTTTGATTTGTATATCACTTATAATTCAATGAAGCTTAAAAATAGAAAACTGAGCAGACAAAAGCTTGACCATGAGTCTGAATATCAAGTGCTGCACCTTTTAAGATACTGAGTGGTTCTCAAAGGAAATACAAACAGTTGCCCTAAAAGGGTTAATGCAGAAGTAACTTTGCTTAGCATGTTATGTATATGTGTGTATGCATGTACTTCAGATCTCAGCAGTGTCTCAGTGTGCAGGCTGTGCAAGCTGTGAGATCTTCCTGTCCCAGGCTTCCACACGCTCAGATTATAAATGCGCACTGTCATGGTAATCATATCGGATAATTTCTAAAGGCTAAAGCTTCTCAAAAATTCTGAACTTGTAAATCCTCAAATATTGATCTGAAGCAAACAATATTGCCTTTGTTGTTTGTATTTCATCTGTAAGGACTGAGGTATCACCAGAGGAAGCTGGTAATTTAAAGAGATGTTTATCAAAACATTATTTTTCTCTAAAAATATATTTTACACATTCCACTTTCTAAATGCTACCGCTTGCGTATTGTTTCTGGACTTCATCTTTCTACTGTAACGGTAGAAAACGCTTCTACCATTTGCAGATTCCCAGGCTGTGGTGCAGTTCTGATGCTCTGAAAGGAAACATACTTATAAAATATAGATGGCAGTGCATAGGTTATAAAGAAGCTGTGGTGGTGGTGTTGGAGCAAAGTATGACTCTAGTTAGAGCAGGTTCTCATAGCTGTAGAGCAGTTCCTCATGAGGAATGCCATCGTGTCCAAATGAGACTGGAGGGGAATTATGTGTTAAATGCCACGGCTCCCTCTTAATGTATCATTTTGTGAAATATTTACCACCTACAACTCATCAATTATCAAACATCTCTCTGTGTTCATGCACCTGATTCCCCTCTGTAGGTAGCCCTCTCTTTATGAACAGTTGTTTTAAAATATGTCGCATTGTTTGCTTTTCATGCCAGAAGATACTGTATCTTTGCCTGTTTGCATGCTCTCACAGAGATAATGCATTCTAGCTTTTCTTTGAAGCCAGTAGAAGTGCCGGACATGAGGCAGCTTGTTAAGGTGCTGACAGATAATAAACCATCACGTAACAAATCATTTCCTGGTGTAGAAATATCAGCAAGCAGGATCATCTTTCTTTTCGAGGCACAGCGTGACCTCAGGAATCTTTTCTCTAAGTGAAGTATGTCAGACCAAGTATTGATTTCATTAATAAATTATAGACAGATAATTCAGGGTGCACGTGTCACTAACAAGCCAAAACAAGTCTTCTCTAAGCACATTAGGCATATGAAAAATTGATTGCTATGTGGACAAACCAAATGATCTAGGAAATATGTTCTCTTCTCAATTCACCTCGCTGTGACCGTTTCAGCCCTGTGTGTTTTCCATAAAACACTTTATTTTAAAAACTCTGGCCCAAATGAGGCTTTGTCTAAGAGAGCACAAGTTGTGACAAACTAAAAGTTGCCAAAGGTTTGAAGATCTTCGGAGACAAATAAATTGGAGTCTAGCCAATGCACAATTATGTCCCTTTCTTTAACTCGTGGTAAAAGTAAAATGGTGAAAATAATTCTAAACCAATTTTAATTGAAAGCACTTTATGACAAAAACAACAAACCTTATCAACACTGTATTGACCAGCATGAATCGACTTATGTTATTCTATATACAGAGGTTGTTTAATGTGGTAAGTGGAAGAGTCTTAAGTTCAAGTACAAATAAACTTATCTGAGGTTATCTCTATTTCTAGCATCATACTGCATTCTACTTAAACATCATTCATTTTTTATTTTATGTGTGTGAGTGCTTTGCCTGTTGTATGTGTGTGCACTGTGTGCAGGCAGTGCCCATGGAGGCCAGAAGGGAAGGTATTCAATTTCCTGGAACTGGAGCTACAGCCAGTTTTGAGCTACAAACTGGGCACTGAGATCTGAAGCAGGGTCCTCTGGAAGATAAGCAGGTTTTCTTAGCACAGAGTCATCTCACCAGGCCCTATTCTGTATTCTTCTGGATGAAAATTAAGGAAATTATTTTCCTCAATGCAGATACATACTATCTTATTAGAATTACTATGCATGTTCTATACTGCTCAGAATCATCTGTCAGTCATAAATTATTTTATGGCAATGATATGTTTGACTGTTCTGTAGTTCATTGTATTTTATTATCATGAACTTTATCAAACATTGGTTTTGTCAGTTATTGGTAATAATTGGACATAAATACATTTCACTAACATTTTGCACAAAAAGTTTCATCTATATGGCAAAATACCATTGTGGTTTTGTACTATTAAGTAAATTTCGCTTCGTTCTCTCATAATCAGAGACAGAGAAATGTTACATGAGATGACAACTTCACTCTCTAGGAGGAAACATTGTTCATCCTCATCAGATAATCCTGAGCTGGTCCAGATATCCAAGAGTGGCAATGATAGGAGACTGAGCTCGAGAATAAATGAAGGGCTCCATCAGAGGCTGACAAGTTTTAATGTTAGCATTTAAGCAAAGTTCCTATGGAATGGGACTCTCCTGCTTGTATTTGTGGCACTTGTTGATTCAGAAGTAAAACAATTCAACAAACAAAATGTTTATTCAGGTCGTGACATAAATGCTTACCAGATACAAAGAAAAAATTATCAGTGGACAATACCTCTGGCATGCTTTGGTAATGGTAGAATTCAAATTGGTTGCAAAACTTTTGGTGTTCAATTCAGAACACAAAGGCAGATAGGAAGCTGATGAAATCTTCTAATAAGGTATAAAGCATGCATCTCCTAAAAGTCAAACAGTCAATGTTTGGTTTCCTATGTTTGCAGAGGAATTTGTGCTAAGAGAGAATTAAAAGTGAGGAAACTTGGTGGAAAGATTTTGAAACCGGATTGCGATGATGTTTTACACCAACACACATTTGTCGAAACCATTGAACTGAATACACTCAATGTATAAATTTTATGACATGCAAAACTTAAGGAAGATGCTTCCAAAATGATGCCACTTTAATGGGGGGTAAAGCAAGGACTTTAAAGCAGATGATTTTCTCCAAAACCAAGATCCCTGATCTCATAGTATGTGGTCTACCTCTAGTGTTTCTGGTATCTCTGAAAATGATTTTTAAATTCTGTAACTCATAAACTGAAATGCATTTACAAGAAGAAATGTTAAGACCTTGATGTACAATAACATACAATAAGCTTTATGATATCTGATTAAATAAATTTCTACATGAAGGTGTTTTTCCTGAATGAGATTATACAAGTGTTGTTTAATTGACTTGAGGTGATGTAATTCTGTTGGTTAAAACATGAGAAGGCGGCCAATCCATTGTCCTTCAATGTTGTACTGAATGAGAGTCTGCACACCTCCAGAGACTTTGCACAACACCGAAGACACAAAGTAAGAGTAAATTTTCCAGATTCAAAGTCCTTCCTTCTCCTTTGTGTCTTTAGTTCTACTATGCTGATCCTGAATTTTTTTTTCTCAAACTCTTAAGTGTCGTTATTTGTTCCTGTGATGGATTAAAGATCCTGTCATCTGTTATAAAATATTTATATTAGAATCTCAAGGAAGACATTTAGTCACTGAAAAGCTGATAATAACTCAGTGTGTCTGTGTAATGTGCTGTTTTTAGAAAATCACTGACAGATTTGATTAGCTGGAAGTGAGAAGAAAACAAAGTTCCAGATATGTATTTTGTCTGGTCAGCAGATTTGCGCAGGACGTGGCTACTGTGCTCTCCCAAGGACATAGAAGGTCTACAGAGTTTAGTTTCACACTTTAACAAGGTCATCCATCACTATCACCCATTTTAACTATTCAAGTTAAAATAACATCTGATAATCATGTTTGACTCTTGCTAAATTAACGAGTTCTGAGACTTGCTTTATCATATTTGAGAGGTTTCCCAAATGTCTTGTTTGGAAATAATAAAATCGACAGTGGACTTTTTCTTCAATGTCCAGCTCTGCCAAACAGAGTTTTACTACATTATGAATAATGTTTTTATACTATAGTATTGTTAGGAATGTCATACTCAGTAAACTTACCTTAGTTCTTTTCAACTAGCATCTGAAGTCTTCACAAATTTTCTTTTTATTTTTCTAGTTTTAAAATCCACTTATTCATATCAAGAAGGTCCCTGAAATTTTTCAAACACAACAGGTTTGAGACAAAAGAAGAAATAGTTAAGGCCAAATTTCTGTGTTCTTCTTTGTTATTGATATTTTTATCTGATGTAAAAGCATGCAATTTTTCACACAGTGAACATAAGTCTACAATTGGAGAAAATTAATATACTATATTATTATTTATAGTCATACATTAGTAGAAAGCATTTGAAAGAGTAAATGTAATATTTTATTATACAGTTAATAATTGCATCATTTTATTATAACAAATATGTTTCAGTTGATTTTTATTGTGTCATGAATATGTTCTTATGGGAATATTCAACAGTGGTTAATATGTATTTTGCCTTTTATTGATATCTTCATTTCTGTGACCTTTTATTCAAATAAATAAGAGGTAAAATGTCAAATAGAAACAGTCCTCAGTATTTTAAAGTATTTAAAAAAATCTCTTAATGTCTTTGAAACAAATGATCACAATCACAAATTCAAATTTATCTCTTACATGGAAGAGAGCCTTTGAAATCATTCAAAGAAGTTTTCTTTTCAAACTTTTGGGTAGTCATTTTGAATTTCAGAGAACATGGACTGGACCCCAAATTCTTTTTAGCTTACTACTTTAAACCATTTACTACCAGGTTGCAATGAAGAGCTTGTGCATTTATTTGCTTGTTTCAAAGAAAATAGCAAGGCAACTTGGTTCTGACATACAGATTCTAATTGTGTTCTATCATATAACATGGAAGCATCTTTCCTGGTGCTATAGACATAATTTGTGGACTCTGAAGCAGTAGTGCTGACCACCAACAGCAAATAACTACTAAGTCTGAAGATGCTTCGCAGATATTAAACTATCTTACATTCTTATCAATCTCTGACACAGCAATATTGATAATTTCATGTTGCATAGAAGGAATCTATGTCATAGAAGTGAATTAGTTTTTTACGGATGTACAGATGACAAGAGTCAATGCTAATATTTAAGACATCAGTCTACACTGGCATCTGAGCATGTACCAAACTACCCCATGACTCTTACATGGAAAGGATAAGTATTATAATTAAATTATTAAATTGATTTCACCATATATGATCCATATGTAATCTTTATAAAACATTCTAATGTAATCCCATCCCCTATAAGAATAGTAGCACAAAAAAATACCTGCTAGGTATAATGAAGACAATATTATGTAATATTGATGACAATGGTGACAACTAGACCATTTTAATGTTTTATTGTTGGGAACCAGAGAGCTTGGCTCAACGCCCCCAGCTGAGCTGTTTGCACAGGTTTCTTGAGAGCAAAATATCCAGTGGCTTAGCTTGATTCCTGCCTCCCTGCCTGGTGTGGTACGGATTTCCCAGGTGTCTGACCTATGACTATAATTGTTTTTTCTGTTCCCTTCCCTGGCCTCTAGTATATATATTGCTCAGTAAAACCTTGACATTCTCCTTGCAGAATGACCTGTGTCTGTGTTTTTTGTTAATTCCCCAGGCCTACGCCCGATACTCGGTACCGTGGCAGTGCGGGTACTGTTATTTTATGGCTAATTGAGTCTTAGAGGTTGAATTAGTATTTCTGAGTTTGCAAACCAGCTGAGGGTCATAGCCATGGTTTGAGCTCTTACCTGAATTTCATAATCATATTTGCGATAATCTGCTTCTCTCGTGATCTCTGCCATTGACATGTGGCAGAGTTCAGATGACTTTGTAACTTGAAGCATGATACAACATATTGCCCAAGACTGTACATATGGGGCTTTAAAGTCAACTATAAGCATTTATAAATTTTCCTCTATAGAAATATAAAGCAGAGGGCTGAGAAGGCTGTTCAGTGAGCAAAGGGTTTGCTGCACAATCATGAGTACTTGAATTTGAGTGTCCAGCCAAGGCACAAATGATGGGGCGTACACACAATGCAAGCTCTACACAGGGCAGGTGGACTGAGGCTGATTGATATCTGGAGTTACTGGCTAGCTAAACTAGTAAATACATGAGCTTTGGGCTCAGGTAGAGATTCTGTCTATAAAGTTAACATGAAGGGAAAGAGAGAAGAACATCAGACCTTCACCTCTATAGACCATATATTCCCCCTACATCATGGATAAATAAAACCCTCAATATATAGGCACACATGTATATCCTACATACACACTTTTTAAAATGTACATTGTTATGCATTGTTTGGGAATTTTTGTGCTAGACTGGTCTTCAGATGTTCATCCATTTTTATTAGAATATCTAAAACTCATTTTAGGGATTAACTGTAATGCCCTCTTAAGCTTTTTGTTGCTGTTGTTGTTGTTGTTGTTATTGTTATTGTTTCTCATTATTGTTGTAGGGGTTGTTTCTTGTTGTGGCTGTGGCCCTTGTTGTTGTTTACCAGATTATCTTTATATATGAGGCCCTTCATTCTATTTCCTTCCTCACTGCAATCACTGTATCCATATCACTTTCACCGCTCTTCTTAGAGTATTGTGATATGAAAAAACACACAGAAAGTTAGTGGAATTTTGCCCTCTGTGTCCTATACATTTGTCTCTTCTGGGACTCTGATTACCAGTTATCCTGTAGTTTCTTACTCTCTATTTGTAAGTATCACCAAGGCTTCTCTATCTGTGATCCCTGTTTGGACCTATTGACATTGATTACGACTCATATTTTTCAACACACATAATACATCCTTGGGGCTCATAATTGAGTCCTTAAGGTGGACCAGTGTGACACACAGAAGAAACTACACTGGGTTATCTCTCCACATCATCCCTTTCACAGGTGTTCCCCATTTTAGAACAAGAGAAAAACCCTGTGTCCTTCATTTATTCCCTTGCTCAGGTCCCAATTTTAGGGCTATTCTTGGTCTTACTAGGTTACTTCAGTCACTAAAGAACTTTAAATGAAACTCTTGGGCATGGTAATACGGATCCTGAGAGGCTTGCATTCAAATTCTAAGTTTTATAAGTTCAATTTTCTTTTTTTGCAAAATAAAAATAGGAATGGAATTAACATCTGAGAGAGATTAAGTCCAAAGGCAAAGCTAAGCCTTGTGATTCAGGTATCTGGCATTCAATAGCTTAACTACTGGCCACCGCTAGTTATATTTGCTATTATTATTATTTATTAATTTACTTTCTAAGCTAGCATATTCTTTAAGTGCTCAGTGAATACCATTTTTTGTAATAACTCCCATTTTATTTAGTAATATTTATCAGCAGTTATACATTAAAAGCACAAACCTATTAATAATTCAAATTTAAATTGATCATAGTATGTCTTCTTAGATGTTCAATAACTATTTTCCTAGAATTAAAACAACCCCTTCTGGAGAGAAGGAAGAACCTTCTTACTCATACAAGACTACCCATGATAGGGATGGCTTTTCAGTAACACAGCTAGATAGCTTTCAATTGTTTATACATCTGCAATCTCTTGATTGCATTCTTGTTTTAAAAAAAAAACCTTCAATAAATTCACTGATTTACTAAGATACATCTGGGTGATATTGTTTCTTTGATCTGTCTCAGTTCCCTGTCATGATTGAAAACACATTTTCCCAGGAAATTCAAACAATAGAGAAAGACTTAAATTAGGATATAGCATTCAAAGAAGAAAGTTCACATAGTGGTTGAATGACTATTTATGTTACTGCAAATGTATTCAGAGTGATGGTGTGGTACCAGATTAATAGATTTCCCTCAAGTACTTACCTTTTACTTCCTCAATTTTTAAAATGAGTAATTCAGTTAATAGTATCAATAGTAATCATACCAGCTTTCCCAAAATAACCAATATTTGCTGAGGTGAAGAGACTATTTATATTAATCTCTTTTCCAGGTCAAAGTATCCCACTCTTGTTAATATTACTGTTTCACTATGTAGGATTATAATAAGATGTCAATCTGTGAAACTTGGCAGTGCATGAAATCACTGTGGGGCATCTCACAGATTAAAGAACAGCCTTTGTTTAAGATCTTTGTTCCCTCCTCGGAGCTGTAGTACTAATTGATAAGTTGGACAACTGACAAAAGCCACACATTTGGTACGACAGTTGGAGACATTGGATAAATTGTAATCTGTATTTTTCTTCAAGCCTGGAACTAAGAGATCAGACAGCAGTGTTATTTAGTGGCATGCTTTCAATAACAAACCGAATAACTGGGAAAAGGTTTTTTTTAACATGTTCAGCCAATGATTCTATGACTGTAAAGTTGAAATAAAAATATTTAGTAATTAGGATATGTACAACACAGAGAACTGCAGATATTTGCATGTTTTCTTTCTTCTCAGAGATGCTCGTGAAAAAAAATTTACTTCACAAGAAGACAAAATATTAAAGAGCCAGAAACTGAGATGTGAAGCAGAAGGTTGTTTCTTAGACATGACATGGACATACTCACTGCCGCTGTGACGGATTGAACATGGTCTGCAGACTTTGGCTCAGTCTACACTTCATCATGGCCTTCCTTGCCTAAAGGACTATTGACAAGTAATGGTCACTTTCTTCAGTGGTGTAGCCATTCATAAGCTGCCCTTAGCTTCAGGAAATAATTTTCCCTTCACAGGAAGGCAACGGACTCAAATTAAGTCCAGCTGAAAGAAGGAAGGAATGCAGGAGCAGTACTTGTTAGGAGAAAAGCTTTCAATGGGATAGGGAGGAAAATGGGTCAGAGGATAAAAATGTCTAAATTTATCATGCAATTTTTATAAACAAAAAGTTATAAATTACCATATTAATTAATTAACTCATTAATCAGATATTGAGAAATGCAATTCAAGCTGTGAAATTCATATATCATGGGAACTCCCAGAGGCTTTCAAATGAACCAAGAATTAAGCCTATCAGAGAACCAGGCCTAGAAATCTATGCACATCTGAAGTCTAAGACCATTACCAGGTTATCGTCAGGCACTCACCTTTTAGGTTGGCATTTGGAATTACAGAATGAGACCCCACAGGCTGACACACCTGAGCAAGCCTACTATATGGGGTCCCTTGATCTGATCTGGCCTACAGAAGCAAATGCCAAACCTACTCTCCTTGCAAACTAAGCATTGCAATGTCTTGTTCTTAATACTCCTCTCTCCTAAGCCTACTCATGTCGTATATTGCAAACCACTAAGAGAATCTGAGTAGGCTGGTTGCTCAGGGATATCCTACCGAAGCCAGGATTTAAAGACTAAAGTCAGTGTTTTGGCTTCCCATATGGAGTCTTATGAGTAATCAAGACACCATGACATCATAGAAGAAACAAAATAAAATGTCAACATTTGTTTCAAAGAGAGATACATTAACTGATAAGTGACTCTAGGTAATTATCTTAATATACACTGTAACTTACAAGAAAAATTAAGGAGAGAAATAACTCTAACAAAATGGAATGGTGAACGATAAGCTGAATAGTTCCACAGACAGCGCAAACGGCAGATTTAGTCAGAAAAAAATTCAGATTATTTCAAATAACCGAGTCAGAGATAGAGGAGAGACAAACGAATTAAAATGAATGAAAAAATATGAAGTAAGTATGGGATGCTGTAAGGAAAATAGCTAGAGATGTAAAAGGAACCCCATTCAATGAACACAGTGACAGGGTATTACTAAGATGCATATTGATAAATAAACATCCAAACATAGGAAGTTCTATAAAGATCCACTCACTAAGACACATCATACTCAAATTCTACAAAAATAAAGATAAAAAGAATTTTAAAGCAACAATACAAAGTGGCATCTTGAGCCAGGGAATAGCTACAGCACTACTGGCAGAATTATTATTATTATTATTATTTTTTTTTACCAAAATCTCTCAGGAAAGGTAAGAGTGACTTGATACCACATCACTTCTCTTTCTCTGCAATTTCACTTTCCAATTTGTATTTGCTAATGTCCGGCAAGTGTGTGAAAATACTCCATGAGAATATCAGGAAAGAAACAGTTCATGAATTTTAACTTAAATTCCATTCTCAATAGTACACTAAAATATTCCACCCCTCCCTATCTAGACTGGGATAAAAATTATTACTTTGTCTAGGATATCTGTGCTGTATGACAGGTAGCCACCAGCTATTCAGCAGCTATCTTTTTTAACAGACTGAATTTCTAGTATTTCAGTGTTCATGTTCAAGCAATACTCACCTGACTTGTTGATCCTGTAAAGCAAAGGGGAGTGATTTTGTCATCTCAAAATATAAATAAGACAAGGGGTAGCATTTAGTGAAAATGTCACACTTGTTTAAAAATGTCTGCCTATTTACTCTTTACAGTTAGAATGAATTCTAACACAGTCTTATGGATAACAAAAAGTAGGAAATAAATTCATGCAATTTTGCTGTCAAATGAATATCAGAAGTTACAGACATAGTTGAATTTGTATGAATTTCCAGTGGGTAAATATCCTTGCTGCCAACTCTGACAAGTTGGATTCCTGGTTCCCATACTGTAGGAACAGAGAATTGATTTCTGCAGGAGTCCTTTTATGCACTTCTAGGTGTTTTGTAGCATGCATGTCTGTCATGATAACTAAAATAAAATAAAATAAAATAAAGTAAAATAAATATATTCCTTCTAACAAATGAATTTGTAATAGAACCACAAAATCCTAAATACGTGTTCCAATTGATGGTGTCATACTGACCCAGGAGAAACAGAACCTGTTTAAGTACTTTGACAAGGTATTCACTGCAGTGAGTGAACAGAAGAGAAGAGATTCTCTTCTCTTAACTTAAGGAAGAGATTGTGATTTAGTCTTAGAAATGGCAAATCTGAAATTTCTGAGGAGAACATATAGCATCATGTCTTTCTGCAACAGAGACTTGAATAAGGAGACCTGAATATTGTACTGGGGTTTTCTAACATAAATAGTTCAAAAGTCCTCTATGATGACCAAGAAGAAGGAATGAGAGGCCCCTGGTCCTGGAAAGGCTCAATGCAGCAGTGTAGGGGAATACCAGGACAGGGAAGCATGAGGGGGATGATTGGGGAACGGGGGAGAGAAGAGAGCTTATGGGACTTTTGGGGAGGAAGGAACCAGGAAAGGGGAAATCATTTGAAATGTAAATAAGGAATATATCTAATAAAAAAAGAAAAAGAAGAAAACTGAGCTTTAATGTGTTAAAAAAAGAAAGTATAAAGAGGCAATGAGGCATAAAATATGAAAAAACAGATTAATTCTGCTACTCTGTGCCAAGTGTATAAGATCAAGCCAGGACCTGATGTAGAGTAAAAAATATATATACACCTAAGAACAAAATCAAATACTCTTTTGAGGTGGAAGACAAGGGGATCTCATTCACATAACACCTTTTAGAGAATAGTAATATAATTATTTTCTATTATTGTTGTTAATGTAATCATATGTATAATTTATAAAAAATTTAAAAATTAAAAATGAAAGTCATCATAGTTATATATGTTTATATAGTAGAGATCACAGTAAGTTTATGTTTAGAACTGTTTATAATTTCTGTCAGCATCTAAAGATGGAACATTTCTGCCACAAAGAAAAGGCCAACTTGTATTTGAAATGTGGCAAAATGAGCCTCTAAGAATGTTGGCAAGTCTGGGATGTAGGAATAAGGAACAATAAGGACTAGTCTGTGCAAAAATATATATGATGTCACCATGAGGTATAGATGACACCACCATGAGGCATAGATGACATCACTATGAGGTAGAAATGATATCACAATGAGGTCTGTGCTACTTAATTTCTGAAGGAATTTCTTTCTTCATACTCAGAAAATTCTAATCCTACAATAATGATTTGTAAGTCATCTCTAATTAGAGAATGAAAGTCAAGTATAAGCATATTAAAATAATTATAGCTGTGGTAATTTGCTAATGGATATATAATGCACAAAATATGTAATTATCACAACAATACTTAATTTATATGAGGATAGGTAAATGAATGAAGTTTCTGCATGTAAACCTAAATTATAGTAGCTTAAAATAGACTAGTGGATTTATCAGATCTTTCACATCTTTCACAAATGCCTCATAGAAACTGGAAACCACAAATATATTATGAACTCACAAACTTTTTTTTAAAAAAATGATTAGAAAATATTATTGAGTTGGCTCACCAGGAAAAGGTATTTCAGCCTAACAACTTGAGTTTAATCCTCAGGTTCCACATGAGAAAAGACAATGAAGGCCATTATAGAATGATAAAATGCTTAATCTATACCTGAAATTATGTCAACTATCCTGGCTAAATTTACAATTTCAAATCAGGGACAGAACAGATGGCTGTCTGGTTAAAGGCATTTCATGTCCTTGCAGAGGACCCAGCTCTGAATATCAGCACCTACATGGGGGCTCCTGACCATCTGTAGTTCCAGTGCTTGGGAGCCAATGTCCTCTCCTGCATTCTTTGCACACAAGATATGAACATGGTGTCCATACGTACATACATGCAAAATTCATATACTTGTAAAATGGGTCGCATTTTAAAAACTGTAAATCAGTATGTTAACAACAGGAAATTCAGAAAATACGCAAACTTAGAAATTAAGCAATACATTCTAGCAGGACCAGTGATTCTAAACCAAATTAAAAGATAAATTTAAAAGTGTAGTTAAGAGAATAAAAATGGAAATTAGAGAGAGAGAGGGAGAGAGAGGAGAGAGAGACAGACAGAGAGACAGACAGAGACAGAGACAGAGACAGAGAGACAGAATATAAAAGACAAGGGTCTTCTCTGTAATACCAATGGTTCTATAAATACATAACTTGATTTTGCCCATTGGTATCCTAAAAGGTTAACCTCTAATACTTCACAAAGGAATAAATTAAATACAGATGTCTAGAAACAAATTCCATTCAACGGAGTCCATCCATCTGGGTGGTCAGAAATTCAGTATGAATGTAGTCATCGGTATTTATGAGATATCTTGAGTGCAGTGCTTACTGAGACTTTTTTCATATGATGTTGATAACAGTATTCTGGAATTAAAATGGTGTATACTTTACCTTAGCTGCATTTATATCCTAAGTAATTCAATGACATACTTTATAATCAAATACACCATGTCAGTAAATTTCATATGTGCCTAATAAGTGCTACTGGTGAAATATCACAGCTTTCTTTTACATTCTCGTAAAACAAATAGGAATTTCAAGGATTTATCTGCCTCTTTCATACTAAGAAAAGCATGGTAAAGACCCTTTCTAAGACTAGAATAATGGTCTTAAGACCTTCAAGAGATTTTTTATTGTGATTAATTCAAGTACAAAGAAGAGGAAGGGATTTAAATATGGTAATTGAGGTTGTATACAATTACCCAGGTCTCAAAGCTTTACTTTATCTAGTTTATTATGTAATTTAAACCTATATGTAATAGTGCTACATCAATAATTGTACCTGATATCAAACACACAGCTAAAAGAATGAGTAATAATGGTTAGAATCTAGCTAAGATTTATTTAATTTATTTATTTTAATTATTTTTTAAAAGTCTGTCATTACCAGCTCATTGCACTAGCTGTTAAAAGCATCAGACTTGGTAGTGTATCTCAAAATTTAAAGAAGAAAGATTATTTGATGGTCAAAGTAATTTGCAGTTGTCTCTGTGAAGAATGAGAGTGATTAAAGTCTATAACATGTAGTGATTTCTAAAGCTCAATGAAGCCAGGAAAACTGTTTTCTTCTATAGTTTGCCAAGTTTCTCAAATAAGTTATTCATTTTAATGGATGGTCATTCTTCTAATAGTGAATACTGCATTATATTTAATCTCTGTATTGCCTGGTACATGTGAGAAACAATCCTTTGAATTCATTTAGCTACTAAAAACATCAACAGCTTCAGAAATACCTGACAAAATGTACTGCCCACTGTCATTTAGACTTTCAATTGTTTTTAATAAAAGTCTTTTTGTTACAGAGTTTGGTAACTGTGTTGTTACCATTGGTAAACAATTTTAAGAAAGACAAACCATGAGGCCTATGATTAAAAAAACTCAGGTGACAGCAGATGCTGGTGAGGATGTGGAGAAAGAGGAACACTACTTAGTTGTTGGTGGGATTGCAAGCTGGTACAACCACTCTGGAAATCAGTCTGGTGGTTCCTCAGAAAATTGGACATAGTACTACCTAAAGACCCAGCTATACCAGTCCTGTGTATATACCCAAAAAAAGCTCTAACATATAACAAAGACACATGTTCCATTATGTTCATAGCAGCCTTATTTATAATAGCCAGAAGATGGAAAGAACCCAGATGTCCTTCAACAGAGGAATGGATACAGAAAATGTGGTACATTTACACATTTTCAAAGATCAGGTGACCATAGTTGTGTGGGTTTACTTCTGGGTCTTCAATTCTATTCCATTGATCTACTTGTCTGTCTCTATACCAATACCATGCAGTTTTTATAACTATTGTTCAGTAGTAGAGTTTGAGGTCAGGGATGGTGATTTCCCCAGAAGGTCTCTTATTGTTGAGGATAGTTTTCACTATTCTGGTTTTTGTTGTAGTTGTTCTAAATGAATTTGAGAGAATTGCTCTTTCTTTCTCTTCGAAGAATTGAGTTGGAATTTTAATGGGGATTGCACTGAATTGGTAGATGGCCTTTGGTAAGAGGGCCGTTTTTACTGTGTTAACTCTTCTGATTTATGAGAAAATGACAGAAGCAAGTGAAGGGGTTTGCAACCCCCATTGGAAGAACAACTGAATCAACCAACCAAACCCCTCAGAGCTCCCAAGGTCTAAACCACCAACCAGAATACACTTGGAGGGACACATGGCTCCAGCTGCATATGTAGCAGAGTATTGACTTATCTGGCATCAATAAGAAGGGAGCTCTTTGGTCCTGTGGAGCTTTGAAACATAGGGGAATGTTTGGGTGGTTAGGCAAGAATTGATGGGCCAGATAGAGGGTTTGGGGGAGAGAAAACCAGGGAAGGGGGATAACATTTGAAACGTAAATAAATGAAATAACCAATTAAAAAAATTTTTAACCCATTCCTGTCATTGGACATTCTATTTGGTGGCATAATGAAGTTAAATTGGTACACCTTCTTGTCCTTTATTTGGCAACCCCCATATACTTCACATGGTGACTTTCCATTTATTTCCCATTCTCTCTCCCCTCCCCTCTCTCTCCCTCTCTCAATTTCATGAATATAAGTGTTTTTTTGACATATTTTTAATTATCAAAGATTTATTTATCTCATTTTGTTTGTATGAAGTGCTTTGGGTTTTGTTTTGTTTTCTTCATTTCTCTGTATCATACACATGTCTGGTACCTTCTTAGGCCATCACGGGTCATTGGATCCTCTAGATCTTGAGTTACAGGTGATTTTTGTGAACCACCACGTAGGTGCTGAGAACTGAACCCAGGTCCTCTGCCAAATAGCAAAGACTTTAAACACTAAGCCATTTTCTCAGACCCTGGATATAATCATTTAGAATTGAAGAATATACCAGTGTACTGGCTGGTTTTATGTGTCAACTTGACACAGGCAGGAGTTATCACAGAGGAAGGAGTTTCAGTTGGGGAAGTGCCTCCATGAGATCCAGCTGTGGGGCATTTTCTCAGTTAGTGATCAAGGGAGGAGGGCTCCTTGTGGGTGGTGCCATCCCTGGGCTGGTAGTCCTGGGTTCTATAAGAGAGTAGGCTGAGCAAGCCAGAGGAAGCAAGCCACTAAGAAAGATGCCTTCATGGCCTCTGCATCAGCTCCTGCTTCCTGACCTGTTTGAGTTCCAGTCCTGACCTCCTTTGGTGATAAACAGCAATTTGGAACTGTAAGCTGAATAACACCCCCTACCACCAACTTGCTTCTTGATGTTTGTGCAGGAATAGAAACCCTGACTAAGACATATCAGTAAGTCCATTTTTCAATCAGTCTGTCCAAGTTAAAGCCCATCAGGGATACATCATCCTGAGTTACGTGAATACATGATTGTCATGATTACGTAACTTAACCACTTTTGTGCTCTTCTTACCAAATTCATGATTGAAGCAGAGAAGATAAACTTAACAATAGAAACGAGTTTATCATTGGAATGACAGCTAAGTATTATATGAAATGTAGTTGTGTGATTCTTGGAGTCAACACAGCATTAGACATCATCTAAAATTTCAGACTTTCTGTTTTAGAGATGAGGGAATTCAGCATAAAATAGGTCAGGGAAGTGGTTTGATTTAGGTAATTTCTTTTCTTCATGTATCTTCCTTTACTGACATTAAATTGTGACTAATCACTTTGTCTTCCTTCACCCTTCTCATATCATGGCACTAAATTTACTTTTGAATACTTTTAATTTTCTTTATTAAATTCAAATACAAGCATATAGTACAAGTGACCTAAGACTCTGAAAAGACAGCAATGCAATCCAGACCCTAATCCATAATCATAGAATACAATTGATAAGGGAGACAATATTATTAATGCCTTTACTATAGTAAGTTGTTTTAACTGTGTGATTTTTGCGTGCTCAGTTCAAACAAGATAATCTGCATAAAGGAGAGAGGGCTTAATGTATTTCCTGTCAGTGATTGACAGAGCTCATCTGTGGAAGCTGTCTTTCAAGGCTAGGCATACTGTGTGGAAACTACAAACAAAAAACGGAAAACATGACAAGGCAGAGAGAGGCCCCAGAACTAAACTGTATGAAAGCAGGTGTGACTGTTGAGCCTGCAGGTGACTAGAGAAGGTTATCTGAAGGACAAAGCAAGACACAGGTGTGAAAACACCTGCAGATCAGAAGCCAGAAACAATTTGTGTGAACCACTGAGCTAACATAACCAGTTCTACCTGGTCCTGTTAACTGGTTTACTGCTCTTTCAATGAATGAGGAATAGTTTCAGGAGACTCTGTGCTATCTTACCGTGATAAGTGAATTCTATTAGAAGGTCAAATCCTGAAAGAGTCCTTGCAATTAGAATTGCTTGCATGGACAAGTCCTGATTAACATTTATCACTGTATAAATATTGACTGGGCACTCATATTTCTAGTTTCTAGATCCTTTGATTAAATACAGCCAGCATTGTCGAAATATTTTCAAATACATTTAATCGGGAAGCAGACAAAACTAATGATGTAGAAGTTCAGGATATCTGAAAATATTCCAGGAATATGCCATACTTTTTCATGCAGTAGTGTCATAGTCCCAACCAATGGTCTGTGATTTAATTACCAATGGTCAAAATTAGCTTCATTATACAGATATATTTTTATATTTTTATGAGCAAAGTTCATAGAAATAATCTCCTATATTTATTGTTTAATCACTGTGATTTAAAACAGATACCCCCACCCACCCACACACACCAAAACTGTGCTTTAGAATTACTTTTTCTGTTACAATACTTTATAAAACATTTATGAGGATCTGGAGAGATAGCTTAACTGTAAGAGTACCCATTGAATGTTTAGTCCCAAATGGAGACTGATAATTCCAGCCCCAAGGAATCTGACATCCTCTTCTGGTCTCTTTAGGAATTTTATGATACACAGCCATTTTGTCAAACACTAAAAATGAAATAAAAATAAATAAACTCTTTAAATATTATAAATTAAACACTCAATGCCTTAGTTTTTAACCTTCCTTTTGGGTACCATGTGAAACTGTTCATCTTAGCATGTAATTGTTGTATGACACATCTTCTTTTTGATTTTTAAAGATTTACCTGTAAAAATAAGTCAGTACAGTTTTGGTCTGTTTTCATATCTTAGTTGTCTTTAATATATAGTGATGTAATTCTCATGCAAATGTAATTTAATGGACTTTTGAAATCTCTCATCCCCTTAATACCTCTTAAAATGATATTTATTTTTAAAAGTAAGTAGAAATCTCATTGTCGATATTCTGGTTACAATTAACAATTTCTGTGATAAAAGTCTGTGCTCAAAACAGTTAATTAGCAGTTGGATTCTGCCCCATAGTAACTTTGAACCCATGCGCTTGCTGTTGTTGAATCAAGTATGTAATAGTATGATATGTCATATATAACTGGCTTTTGCAAAGTCAGATTCTCTGAACCAATTTCCCATGTTGTTTACTTCAAGAATGGCATGTTGATTTCACTCACTTAATGACACATAATCATAGAAAATTTAAGATCACCCTCCCCATACATATGAAATGATCAGAAAATATATTATTGCACCACGTTATCCTCTGCTTTTCTTTTGATAACTGTACTCATATTTGGCCTGGATCTCAGCAGGAGATATTTAATAAATACAAAATATGGTTAGAGTGTAGTAGAATATGGAGTATTATGCATCTTATATGATTTTCTAAACTTCAATACATGTTTGTATGGGTTTTTTACATCATCTCAAACATGCTTCCTGCTACTAAAGCACAGTGCATATTTGGTAATTGTTTCCACACAGTATACCCCTTTAAAATGAAATTCAACTGCAAAATTTAACCACTACAATGTATTTTTGTAAATGCACTAATACCATTTATATATCTTTGTGCTTGAGTATATTGTTAATGATAGAATTTACACAATTCTAATAAAAAATTAAAAAGTTGAAATTTCTGGCTGTGTACATCTGCACCGGTATTGGTCAGTCTCTGACAGAGTCTCACTGTGTGCAGGGACTCCAGTGGAGGAGTTAAGGCAAGGACTGAAGGAGCTAAAGGGGTTTGCAACACCATAGGAAGAACAACAGTGTCAACTAACCTGATCCCCCAAGCTCCCAGGGACTATAACAACCACTACAGAGCACTTATGGAGCAACCCATGGCTCTAGCTGCATATGTAGCAGAGAATGGCCTTTTCTGGCCATCAAAGAGAGGAGAGGCCCTTGGTCCTGTGGAGGTTCAGTGTCCCAGTGTAGTGGACTGCTTGGGTGGTGAGGTGGGAATGGGTGGGTAGGGAGGAGCACCCACATAGAAGCAGAGGATGGGCGGAGATGATAGGGAGTTTGTGTAGGGGAATCTTGGAAATATAAATAAATAAAATAACCAATAAAATATGAAAAAAACTTTGAAATGTTATGAAAACTGTTTTCTATGTGTCTAAATTATAAGATACATGTAGTAAAATCTGTAGATTGTTTATATATATATATATATATATATATATATATATATATATATATATATAAACTTGAAGCAATCCCACTAAAATCAGGGACTAGACAGGGCTGCCCCCTTTCTCCTTATCTTTTCAATATTGTACTTGAGGTAATAGCGCAGGTAATTAGACAACATAAGGAGGTCAAAGGGATATGAATTGGAAAGGAAGAAGTCAAACTATCATTATTTGCAGATGATATGATAGTCTACCTAAGTGACCCAAAAAACTCCACTAGAGAACTCCTACAGTTAATAAACAACTTCAGCAAAGTGGCAGGTTATAAAATCAACTCAAGCAAATCAGTAACCTTCCTATACTCAAAGGATAAGCAGGCTGAGAAAGAAATTAGGGAAATGACCCCCTTCACAATAGCCACAAACAGTATAAAGTACCTTGGGGTGACTCTTACCAAACATGTGAAAGATCTGTATGACAAGAACTTCAAGACTCTGAAGAAGGAAATGGAAGAAGACCTCAAAAAATGGAAAAACCTCCCATGCTCATGGATCAGCAGGATTAATATAGTTAAAATGGCCATTTTGCCAAAAGCAATATACAGATTCAATGCAATACCCATCAAAATCTCAACTCAATTCTTCACAGAGTTAGAAAGAGCAATCCTCAAATTTATCTGGAATAACAAAAAATCCAAGATAGCTAAAACTATTCTCAACAATAAAAGAAATTATGGGGTTATCAGCATCCCTGACCTCAAGCAATAGTGTAAAAACTGTATGGTATTGGTACAGTGACAGGCAGGCAGATCAATGGAACAGGATTGAAGATCCAGAAATGAACCCACACACCTATGGCCACTTGATCCTGGACAAAGGGGCTGAAAACATCCAATGGAAAAAAGATAGCCTTTTCAACAAATGGTGCTGGTTCAACTGGAGGTCAGCATGCAGAAGAATGTGAATTGATCCACCCTTGTCTCCTTATACTAAGCTCAACTCCAAATGGATCAAGGACCTCCACATAAAGCCAGACACTCTGAAGCTAATAGAAAAGAAACTGGGGAAGACACTTGAGGACATTGGTACAGGGGGAAAGTTCCTGAACAGAACACCAGTAGCTTATGCTCTAAGATCAAGAATTGACAAATGGGACCTCATAAAATTACAAAGTTTCTGTAAGGCAAAGGACACCATCAAAAGGGCAAATCAGCAACCAACAAATTGGGAAAAGATCTTCACCAACCCTACATCAGATAGAGGGCTAATATCCAATATATATAAAGAACTCAAGAAGTTAGACTCCAGAAAGCCAAATAACCCTATTAAAAAATGGAGGTCAGCATGCAGAAGAATGCGAATTGATCCATCCTTGTCTCCTTGTACTAAGCTCAAATTCAAATGGATCAAGGACCTCTACATAAAGCCAGACACTCTGAAGCTAATAGAAAAGAAACTGGGGAAGACCCTTGAGGACATCGGTACAGGGAGAAAGTTTCTGAACAGAACACCAATAGCGTATGCTCTAAGATCAAGAATTGACAAATGGGACCTCATAAAATTACAAAGTTTCTGTAAGGCAAAGGACACCATCAAGAGGACAAATCGGCAACCAACAAATTGGGAAAAGATCTTCACCACTCCTACATCAGATAGAGGGCTAATATCGAATATATATAAAGAACTCAAGAAGTTAGACTCCAGAAAACCAAACAACCCTATTAAAAATGGGGTACAGAGTTAAACAAAGAATTCTCATCTGAAGAACTTCGGGTGGCAGAGAAGCATCTTAAAAAATGCTCAACTTCATTAGTCATTAGGGAAATGCAAATCAAAACAACCCGGAGATTTCACCTTACACCAGACAGAATGGCTAAGATTAAAAATTCAGGAGACAGTAGGTGTTGGAGAGGGTGTGGAGAAAGAGAAACACTCCTCCACTGCTGGTGGGGTTGCAAATTGGTACAACCACTCTGGAAATCAGTCTGGCGGTTCCTCCGAAAACTGGGCACCTCACTTCCAGAAGATCCTGCTATACCACTCCTGGGCATATACCCAGAGGATTCCCCACCATGTAATAAGGATACATGCTCTACTATGTTCATAGCAGCCCTATTTATAATTGCCAGATGCCGGAAAGAACCTAGGTATCCCTCAACAGAAGAGTGGATGTAAAAAATGTGGTATATCTACACAATGGAGTACTATTCAGCCATTAGAAACAATGAATTCATGAAATTCTTAGGCAAATGGACGGAGCTGGAGAACATCATACTAAGTGAGGTAACCCAGACTCAAAAGGTGAATCATGGTATGCACTCACTAATAAGTGGATATTAACCTAGAAAACTGGAATACCCAAAACATAATCCATACATCAAATGAGGTACAAGAAGAAAGGAGGAGTGGCCCCTTGTTCTGGAAAGACTCAGTGAAGCAGTATTCGGCAAAACCAGAACGGGGAAGTGGGAAGGGGTGGGTGGGAGGACAGGGGGAGAGAAGGGGGCTTACGGGACTTTCGGGGAGTTGGGGGCTAGAAAAGGGAAAATCATTTGAAATGTAAATAAAAAATATATCGAATAAAAAAATGGAGTAGAGAGTTAAAGAATTTTCACCTGAAGAACTTTTAATGGCAGAGAAGCATCTTAAAAAATGCTCAACTTCATTAGTCATTAGGGAAATGCAAATCAATACAACCCTGAGATTTCACCTTACACCAGTCAGAATGGCTAAGATTAAAAATTCAGGAGATAGCAGATGTTGGCAAGGATGTGGAGAAAGAGGAACACTCACTCCTCCACTGCTGGTGGGGTTGCAAATTGGTACAACCACTCTGGAAATCAGTCTGGCGGTTCCTCCAAAAACTGGGCACCTCACTTTCAGAAGATCCTGCTATACCCCTCCTGGGCACATACCCAGAAGATTCCTCAGCATGTAATAAGGATACATGTTCCACTATGTTCATAGCAGCCCTATTTATAATTGCCAGAAGGTGGAAAGAACCCAGGTATCCCTCAACAGAAGAGTGGATGCAAAAAATGTGGTATATATACACAATGGAGTACTATTCAGCCATTAGAAACAATGAATTCATGAAATTCTTAGGCAAATGGATGGAGCTGGAGAACATCATAATAAGTGAGGTAACCCTGACTTAAAAGATGAATCATAGTATGCACTCACTAATAAATGGGTGTTAACCTAGAAATCTGGAATGCCCAAAACATAATCCACACATCAAATGAGGTACAAGAAGAACGGAGGAGTGGCCCCTTGTTCTGGAAAGACTTAGTGAAGCAGTCTAGGGCAAAACCAGAACAGGGAAGTGGGAAGGGTTGGGTGGGAAAACAGGGGGAGGGAAGGGGGCTGATGGGACTTTTGGGGAGTGGGGTTCTAGAAAAGGGGAAATCATTTGAAATGTAAATAAAAATATATCGAATAAAAAAAAGTAAAAAACGGAAATATCTATAAGTAAGAATCATTTGCTCTCATATCTATGTCATCAATTGCACTAAACTTTGTCCAGATGTGAGGTCTGTGGTTCAATTCTAAATTTCATTATATTTGATTTTATAGAGCACTTCATAGATTCAAGGAATAATTAAAGAGATCAAATTGCTAAAACTTAATGAAAATTTTGAATCATTAAGTTTTTAACTAAGTCTACTTTTTCTCTCCTACATTATTCTTTGGACAACTTGTATTCAGAGTTTTGAAGTACATTGACATCTGTAATTTGATGTTACTGTATAATAAGATTTTTTTGTCTCTTCTTGCCCATATTTTATTAAGAAACATTTTATTAAATACATATTAGGTGATTTCTAGGATATTGATTTCATTATTATGTGCTAGAATATATTTTCACAGTCCAAAATAAAGACTTTGTAAGAATCACAATATTGCAGAGACAGTTCTATAAGTATCTGTTTAGACTGAGATGCAGCCTTTAAAAGAGGAAATGGTAGACTATCTGGAGTAGTTTTCAAAACAGGAAACAAAGAATTTTGGACACTGGTTTATCCTAGAATATTACAGTTATAGTGGCATGATATTCATATTATATCAAAGTTATGTCGATATGGCATAACTTGCTAATTGTTTCCACAAACAATTTAAAATTCTCATGGAAATGTTTAGTTGAAAATATAGGAACATTCAATAACACAATAAAAAATGAACCTTTTTATTGGATAATATTAGTTAAAATAATTAGAGCTCGTTGCTGATCAAAGAGGACAGATAGAGCAATCAACCTCATTTTTTTTCAAGTGAAAATATTAAATCATTTTGTTCAGCATAGTATTCACTCTGATTTAGATACTGATGTTACTAATATTATAGACTTGCATTGTAAAAAGAAAAGAGTTTGGGGCATCCTAATAGCTTGTAAGTTATTTTTAATATTCCCACATAATTTCCAAAACATTGTAACCTACAGGTTCATCATTACATTTGGTAAATTTTGTATAGTTTACAAATAGAAAATTTCGTGCATGTAAGTAGGAGCGTGACTGTCCTTGTAGTATGAAGGAATAAACTGTATAATAGATTTGAGTGGATTCAGAATTGGGAATAATTCATTATTTAGGTAATTCAGCATATATCTCATAACTGTGGCAACAGGTTATTAGTAAATAATGAGGGAGCTTTGTAAACTATATTCTTTTATTCCAGTCTGGTATGTGCCAGGGCTTGAGATGATTTGGGGACTCTTTTGAACAGCAGCTGGCTGACTTATTTCTGCTCGCATATTTGTGATGTAGTAATGTTATTGACGGAAATGGCCTAGTTTAACAACTGACCTGCTCACAAAAAAAACGTGTAAATATTGCAGGATGTAAGCCATTAATTGAGTCTTTTGATTCCACTGATTAAAACTAAGTGCCTCCTAAAGGAATTCTGAAGGTTCCATGGTGTTAGTTTAATCTCATTCAATGAACAGTCACCAGCTAGAGCGACTTTCAAAGGATATTTTGAAGATACTTCCTAAACATTGTGTCAGGATCATGTTCCTAATACAAGGAATTTATTAAACAGCAATGAAAGGGATATCTTCATCAGTCAGGGAAGTGTTTATATCTGACTAAATTTTAAAAAGATAAAAAAAAAGAAATGGTATCCATTTTTTAAAGTTTTTGTCTTTAATTAGTTATTAAAATAGATAAAAGACTCATTTAATTAATGAATTTTAACTCAAATACAACTTGATATTGTACAGTGTATAGCACAGAATATTATCATTTGCAAAATTTAAAAATCAAATGCTGCAAATGCCATCACTGAGTATTGAAAAAAATACAAATTTTAAATTTTCCATGAGAACAAGATAGATATTCACTGAGGTAGTATTGATTTAGTCCATCTCAGTTAATATTTTTAAATGCTGTTACTAAAATACCACATCTGTGTAAGAATTTTTATGTATATAGAATGTTATAGTTAATTAGCAAGTACAAAAACCTGGGTTCATTTGAAATTTATTATCATAGCCTACAACAGTCATTAGATTCATTTCTTACCTGACTGCATATGTGAGTTTTGGGGCTAAAATAAGACAGAACATCTTTGTGCCTGATTTCAAAATGGATATTGAAACCACATCTGAGGCAGCTCAGATGTCTAAATGTTCTTTGGCAAGCATTAAAATGCCATCTCAGTCCTGTTTAGATGTTATTGATTTTATATTACAAGTAGATGAAAGGTCTGCTAGGGGATTCTGTTTTATAATTGCTGCAGTGACCTCGCCACCCAGGACCAGCCAGGGCAAATGTTGTTTGATCAAAATCAATGTAAAGTACACATTTATTCTCCAAACTTGTATTTTATGGTGGAGAGGAGGGGTGAGTCACAGAGTATGAAAAGGAATATATAATAATATGACTTATAAAGTGAAGCAGGTGAAGAAGTTGCATCTTCAATAACTCTCAATTCAAATGATTCTGAGTCTGGATTAGAAAGCTCTGTGGCTTATCAACATGAGACTAGACAAATCAATAACTTCTGAAATAAGCCTGAATGTTTGAAAGGCAGATTTTTGTTTTAGGGCCAGGTGTGAAGCTCTACAGAGCAGACCAAATAACACATAACATTAACATTAACATTAACAATAATATTAACATTAACATTAACATGCAGCCTGTCCAAAGCAGGGCGTGTATTTCCATCTTTTCTTCTACCTTCCCACATTTCTTTTGGTTGTTGTTGAACTTGGAGAAACAAAGGATTCTCATTTGATCTTGATAGGTAAATTCTTTTCAACATCAATTGTAGTCCTCATATTTGATAAATTCAATGTTGATGTTACATTTCCATGTCAAGAAGAAAAGGGTTTTGCTATGGACTGTTGGGGGTCATTCCTTGGTACTTAGCCGTGTTACCAAAAGAATCTGGAGCTAAACTTCAACTCATAAATAATTTAAGTGCTCTACACTTAAGTATATACCAATGTAAGATAAATTTTTACTTCAACTCTTTCCTAATGGTAAATAATGACACTGTTCTTACAATCACGTTGCTCAACAGGGAACAAAGGATTGCTTGGTTGTAACCTATATTCCCCCCCCGCCCCCAACATTCCCAGAAAACACCCAAATTTTGTCTCCCTTTGGAAAGACCACCTGTGTTTAAGCTTTCCTGGTTTCTCCAGGGCTTATCTGTGTGCAGAAAGACATTTTGCCCCCTGAAGATATTGTTCTTTAAAAGCTGATCTGGAATCATTTTAGCCTGGTGTGGGGGGGGGCCTTGAAAATACCAGGGAAGGCAGAAGAATAATTGGAATGGGGAAAGAAGGGAATTTGGCTCAACACAACTTGTCAGCCAGTGGGTGGTTCCTAATTCTGGAGTCTGACCATGGGTACTTTATTTTTGATATATTTAAACACAACTATGGAGAAACAATTTTTTTCTGGTGACAATTACTACATTAAAGCTAATGGGTATGATTGACTACATGTAAACTCATATGTAAAGTACACATGACCTTTTCTATAGGACCAGGTTCTATTGACTGAGAATCAATGCTCAGAATAAAGGCCTTGGGAGGAAGAGTCTGGGATATGATAAGAATTGTCTAGGAGATGCAGGTCCAGACTGGCCCTTCAGATAGAGCAGATTGCAGTCATTAACTGCATCCATTCCTTTCTTTCCAGACAGAATCAGGTATATAACATTTCCTTGGAGGAGACAAGCATGACTGTTTAAAGTTCCTGGTTTGTTAGTGGCTCTTTTCTGAACACAAGGACATTCTGTCTTCTACAGCCTGGGATTCCATAAATAGGAGATTCCCATATGCTATTGAAAAGACACAGAGGGTTATCAGAATTGAGTTAGAACATAGGGGAATGTATGATATAGTACTGTGTCAATGGTGTTTCTTTCCTCATCACTTAAACCAGTTTTCCACCCTGTTATTTCTCCCTGGCACTTAACGATTGAACGATACACAATTGCATCTTGTTGAGCACGACTATGAGAGATAACTTTTCTTCATAATTATCTTCAGTGCTCTCCCTGGCGACCAAAAAACCAAACCAAACCAAAACAAAACAAAACAAAATTAGGAAAGTGAGGAACTCACTCGGTGTGTTAGAAATTCATAAGATGGGGTTCTTACCTAAACTAGGAGCCAGTTGCCAACTCAATGGGACATTTTAGGCATTAAAACTGTTTTGCTTTTAGGCGAACCTCTATGTTTATCCATTTCTTTTTCTAACTAAAGCGTGTACCTATACTCTACACCAACATTAACAAACCAGTTCCTCTTGTTTAGAAGCTAAGCATGATTTTGATTTAATGAAAATCATCTCTCTCTCTCTCTCTCTGTATATTATATATATACATATATGTCATCATTTTATTGTCTATCAATCTAGCATCTATTCATAATTTATCTATCAATACATCTATCATCATCTATCAAATGAATTATCTATCATCTATCATCTTTTTATCAACTATATATCATCTATTTATCAATATATCATCATCATATATCAAATTATCTATCATCTATCTATCTATCTATTATTGTATTTTTTTCAAGATATGTTTTGACTACGTATTTCTGGCAGTCATAAAACTCACTCTTTTGTCCAGGCTAGCCTGAAACTCACAGAAATCTTTCTCTCTCTTCTGGGATCAAAGGCATCTGCAACCACTGCCCAACCCAAATTTATATTTTAAATATACCGTGTTATAAAAATTTGACTGATTTAAATCTGAACATTCATTGAGACTGGACATTATGCTTTTATAAAAAAATATTTTCTAACTCCCAGTAAAGATAGTATTTATTTAATTTACATTAAACACCATATCCTAATCATTCTATATAATACTTATTCAAATCTTAACAGCAAACCTAATCAGATCAAGAGATTTCATATTTCCATGCTAATTTTCAAATCCACTTATAATTTGTTATGATACTTAGGAAAATAAATTAAATAACCTAAAAACTTTCTGGAATTTTAACATTCTGATTGAATGTTAAGATTATATGTTAAGAATGTTATAAGATTGTGTTACTTATAAATATATCTATTATTATCTTTAAAGTCCCTAAATTGGATTATTCCTGCATGCTCAGTACTGACAACCCATGGGCTATAGATTTATAGTCACCAGCAATAAGCCTCAGCTTCAGCTAGGCAAGGTCAACCATGAATTCTGTCTTCCTCTGTGGAAAGAGTATACTTCCCAACCACTGACATTAACCTTGCCCTGTATCATATGTTTTAGTTAATGGAAGACTGTCTGAAATGGATTAGTACCATTTGCAAGTTTGGGCAATCAATGAAATTACTAGTTTTCAGTGCAGGAAAATCTGTCTGCAGATACCTAATGCCCTGCATAAAGGACCATACAATGCTGAATGCTGAATGATCTAACTTCAGCACACAAAAATATCAGAGTCACTGCAGCTGACATATACATCCTTTATAAAGTTGTAAACATGCGCTTTAGGTCATTCAACTGTGTGTGCCTTATCATGTAGAATAGACTTGGGTTATTCAACCACTTCCCACATAAAACTCTGTATTACTCAAAATGTTTTCATAAAAAATATTCAATAATATAATCTCCTTCAATTACCACATTCCATTGACTTATTATTTTAGTCTCTGAATATGTGCTTACATGTATGTGAGACAATGTATGAACATGTGTGTGAATGTCTGTGGAAGCAAGGACAACCTTGGTATCATCTGCAGGCACTATCACTAATTTGGTGGGACAGGACCTATCTCACAAGCCTGGAACTCACCAATCAAGCTGCATTATCTATTCCGCAAGTATCAGAAATCCTCCTGCCTCAGCTTTTCCTAATTAATTGATTACTAGTATGTACCATTGTGACAGATGTTTGTTCCCCTGGCTTCTTTAACCTCTCTCTCTCTCTCTCTCTCTCTCTCTCTCTCTCTCTCTCTCTCTCTCTCTCTCTCTCTCTCTCTCTCTCTCTCTCTCTCTCTCCTTTTTTTGAGACAGGGTTTCTCTGTGTAGCCCTGGCTGTCCTGGAACTCACTCTATAGACCAGGCTGGCCTCGAACTCAGAAATCCACCTGCCTCCGCCTCCCAAGTGCTGGGATTACAGGCGTGCGCCACCACCGCCCAGCAACCTGGCTTCTAATATCCGACAGAGGTTGGCATTCTAAGGCCAGTGCTGAAATGCCATCGCTACCTTGCTAAATCAGCACTTTTAAATGGGCTGGCTTTACATTCAGAGTAAATTGTCTATTACAGCTTTTGAAGAATTTGCTATCACCAAGAAATAATTCTGTTCAATGCACAAGGCAATTAAAAACTTCAGAACCTACCTAAAACATCCTGGGTTCTTCCCTTTCTGTGATCCATGAATCCACACACCTATGGTCACTTGATCTTCGACAAAGGAGTTGAAAACATCCAGTGGAAAAAAATATAGCCTGTTCAACAAATGGTGCTGGCTCAACTGGAGGTCAGCATGCAGGAGAATTCGAATTGAGCCATTCTTATCTTCTTGTACTAAGCTCAAATCCAAATGGATCAAGGACCTCCACATAAAACCAGACACACTGAAACTAATAGAAAAGAAACTGGGGAAAACCCTTGAGGACATAGGCACAGGGGAAAAGTTCCTGAACAGATCACCAATAGCTTATGCTCTAAGATGTCAGTATCAAAATGAAGAGTCACAAAGGAAAGGAATTCATGTCACATAACTTAAACATGATCTTTATTTGCCTGGAAAATGTAAAGAGGTGGAATGTGGACATTGACAATTACTTTACCAATAAAATAATGGGCATGACCATTAGATTGGTGAGATATTTGATTAACTGTCTTCTAATGGATCAGCATTCCATATATTTAAATATTTGAGAAAATTATGTAGACCAATTTGTCTGCTTTCATTATAGAATATATGGGTTAGGTGGTATGATAATAATATTTTTGTTCCTTCCACTAACCTCCCCCATAGGAAAAATGCATGCATAACATCATAAATTCTGTGTTGAGATGTGTGATTAAGTTCACCCAAGTGTGAGTGGTGTCCTGGGAAGTTCCACATAAAGCCTATCAGCATTGCATTACATCTCCTTGAATTTTTCTTTTTGGTTTATTTTCATTTTTGTTTTTCCATGTGTCATAAACTTGGTAGTATCCTAGGTATGGGTTTCTTTATCAACTTAGTCCTGGTCTGAAGTGTATCTTAAATAGAAACAGTAGAATTAATGACTGATGTTTTATAATACCTTGGGTTTTGTGTCCCAATGCTGTTTATTCTACAAAATAATTCTGCAGAAGTTTTACCTAGAAACATCTCTGAAAATAATGTGAAAATGGTGTAAGTTAGATGCTTCTGTTATGAACAATGCAATTCTAGAGACACATTTCATCAGACATCAAATTTTTAACTAGCAATTAGATGGTTGGGATTCCTGGTATACTGTGTGAAAATGAAATAAAAGAACCTTTCCCAAGCATCATTTTCAACATCTATGAAAGAATTAGAGTTCTTAAATACTTTGATAGAAGAACATTCTGTATTTAAAGATAATATATCAAATACATAAAATGGTGGACAATAGCCATGTTTTTGCAGAATAAAAATAAAGTACAGACATATTCTAATGTTCAAAAGTAGAAATTGGTAAAAGTAAGTCGTGACCCTTGAAGTGGAATCTTGCAAACTTTGGAGATGATTTTAGAGGAATTGAGAGAGGCAGCAATGGTTCACACAAAAAGAAAACAACAGAAGAGAATTGTAAATAATCTATGCCCTTATTCCTTTGAATTATAAATGCACACAAAGATGAAAGAGAAATAAATCAGCATTTTTGACAGTTGTTATTAATAAACCTGACAAATTAGCATGCATTGCTCTTCAACATGGCAAGCTGTTATGTATTTCACTACAAATACAATCTTGGAAAAAAACAGAAGTATTAGATAAGTCTTTTACTTTCTTATATAGGAATTCAGCATTCCTAATCTGAAAAATGTAAATTCAAAAATTTTCCGAGATCCAATTTTAAGCTACCAACACCATGCCACAAGTAGAAAAATCTGCATCAGGAATCTCCATTCATGTGTAGAAGCATTTAACAAGATGACTCTAAAACTTCCTTTAGGAGTTGGGGAAATTGCACAATCACTAAAGCATTGCTATGCAAGAATGAAGACTTGACTTTGATCCCAACGTCCATGTGTAAAGAGAAGCTAGGCTCATGAGGTGTAATTGTAATCCTCCAGGGCTGTGGCAGCACACAGGCAGATCCTTAGCATTTAATGACCAAACAATCTATCCTAATAAGTGAGTACTAGATATAATGATACTTGTTTCAAGAAACAATATAGAAAATTCCCAAGCAACCACACTGGAAGTTGCCCTCTAATTTCCACATTCAGTCATTCAAATGCAAAAGAATCCTTAGACACATATGAGGCTGTACAGACATGAATATGCTATACATGGCTGTAGAACACAGAAGCACATGCACATGTACACACAAAGATTAGCACACACAGAGAGAATTTGCCCTTACACTACATGTTCAGCTTATATGTAAAGCATGAATGAGTCTATGCTAAAGCTTGAGTACTGACATCAACCTTCCTAATGAAATAGATAAGTGGTCTAAAATCCTAAAAGATCACAAATCTAAAATATTTATCTTGCAAAGCTTTGGGATAAGTTATACTCAAACCTGTCCCTATTATATATGCCTTACATAGAAATTCTTTTTTTTTTGCATTTTCTATGAAATGGTTTTTTTTACTCATGGTTTGAGTGTTAGATGTTATTACAAGTTCCTTACTTCTACAACAGTTTAATTCTATTTTTCTCTAGTTTAGATATTGTGTTGATGGTGTTGAGAAACCAAGAAATCTTCATTTTTGACAGTTAGGAGGGAAAATCAAGTTTTTAAAATGAATTCTCACCATCTCTGTTTCAAACTAATATTGAGATAGAGAAATATTTGTAATTGGATATTATTTAATGATTAGTTCCAGCTGGGACTGTTGGTAATTATGTCACAATATGATTTCCTCTAAGACATCTCATAGGTCATTGATAAACAGAAAAGAAAAAAACCTAAGGATTAACAGTAATTATAGTAAAGTGGTTTGCTATTAAATTAATTG
Source organism: Apodemus sylvaticus (assembly GCF_947179515.1). NCBI lineage: Eukaryota > Metazoa > Chordata > Mammalia > Rodentia > Muridae > Apodemus > Apodemus sylvaticus. Next base: position 8,676,480 of record NC_067491.1, read on the forward strand.
AATAAAAAGTAATTGGATTATGTATGATTTTCAATAGCTACTAGACTTTAAACTTTAATTAAACTGTCATAGTCCTCATTCAAAAATGATTGTTTGAACATTAACTATTTTTAAATAACAAGAATAACAGACTACTGAGAACACTTCAAATTGGACATTTCATCAGACCGATTACCAACCTATTTCCCTACAATGAAATCACTGGCAAGAAGTGTTGAGCTCGAGTAATCATTTGTAGACTTTTCAAATATTATCACTTGATAGGAAGTCAATTAGAATCGATTAAGAAAACTCATTGTTAAACAATTAGCTAGTGTGTGTGTGTGTGTAGTAAAGAGAACCAATCTTTTTAATTTCGCTTGTAAGCTTTAAAGCAAAAGTTCACTAGTGATGACATAAGTGAAATTTTCTTGAGCATTTCTGTACCTATCCTAAAATATGTTAGATATATAGCATTCATGTTTATCTCTATTAGTATTCTGAAGTAAAGATAAATAAATGGATCTGGGGAGAAATATCAGAGGTTAAGGGTACTTACTATTCTTGCAGATATCCTGGGTGTAGTTGCTAGCACCCATATCAGGCAACTCACAGCCACCTGTAATTCAAGTTCCAGGTTATTTGATACCATTTTCTGGTCTCCACATGCATCTGTGTTTGAGGGTCATGAAATTCACATAGGTATAGAGACATACACATAAATCAAACAAATCTATATATAAATGAAATCTGAAATATCTGACTTGGAATATATGGAGATATTTTAGATATACATTACACATATAAGTTCATTGTAACACATATATGCTCATGTAGTCAAATCAACATTCACATTTACATACACATATCTGAATATATTCAGCTTTTATTTTAAAGGTGTGTGTGTGTGTGTGTGTGTGTGTGTGTGCAAACTTACAGAAGGATATAGAAGTGGGCAATCAATCCCTTGAAGATAAAGTTGTGAGGGTTGTGACCTTCCCAGTGTGTCTGCCGGGATCCAAACTCAGGTCTTTGTGAAAGTGGTATTGAAAATGTCCTTTTATTTCCTCAGATGAAATAATGAGCTGAGGGCCATACTCAAGGTTTATAAATACATGCCTTGGGGATTTCTATGGCCAGAGTATGTCTACCTAACTACCCCTAGGCTTATGCCTGGGAGCTTCTAGCCTCTGTACAATCTTATCTTTGGATCCCAGATCCTGAAGGCTTCAGAACAACCTTCATCTATTAACCTAGACCGAGAATATTTCAACATCCAAGTCTTACTACCAAATAAACTCACTATTTCAAGCTCTTTCTGAAATCTGGCTGGCTGGTTCAACTCAGCAATTCTGGCTCAAACTCTTCTCCAAACTCACTGATACAAACGGTTTATCTCAGCTTCTGATTGATGTTCTGTGCTTGAAAAGACTGCCTCTGGACTGCACTAACCTGCACTGTCTGCACTACTCAAAGGAATTGGTTGGACCTGTGTGAACTCAACTCGACTCTATTCAACAGAACTGCACCAAACTCAACCGAACTCAATTCTACTTCTCTCTATGCACTGCTCTTTAGTAGCCTCTCTTTCCTGACTGTTCTCATTAGGATTGGAGATATCCTAACTCTAACTCATTCTGTCAAATTGTTCCGTGGTTTATCATTTGGTCTGCCCCTCAATTAGATATCATTGGGATTAAATGTATGTTTAAGGGCATGTCTGTATTGCAGCCAGATCACACAGATATAGGTCTTTGGAGGTGATCCTTTGCCGGAGTAGCCTTGTTGCTGGATCAAAATTCCTCTACATCTAAACACTGAACTACCTGGCCATCTTTGTAGCTCTTGAACACTTATTTTATGTGAGCACAAGCACATTAAGGAATGGTGTTTGTCTTTGAGCATCATAGTATGCTATATATAGTAGTATCCTTTTCATTAGTTCATTAATTTAAGTGCTGTCCAGAAGAGCTCTACATTTTCCTTAAGGTTACAGAAATCGTATATTCTAGAACAGGGAGTACGTTTCAAAGTCCTACTCATTACACTCCAAATAAAGGATATGAGGATGCCCAGAGCCTAACATAGGCTGGAAAGAGGATGGAGGGTAGAGGGTAGAGATTTCCTTTCTTTCCTTTTTATTTGTTTGTTTGTTTGCTTTTTCCCTTTTTTTATTGGATATTTTCTTTATTTGTATTTCAAATGTTACCCTCTGGGTTTGGTGACTGAATATAGGATGGATCCCCAGGTTGGGCAGTCTCTGGGTGGCCTTTCTTTCAGTCTCTGCTCCACACTTTGTCCCCATATTTCCTCCCATGAGTATTTTGCTCCCCCTTCTCAGAAGGATGAAGCATCCTCAGTTTGGTTTTCCTTCTTCTGGAGCTTCATTCTTTGCTTAATTAGTTCCCCACAGGCTGTTTCTTTTCCTCAAAGTTAGTTCTTCTGATTGACCCTTAGAAAAAACCTTGATCATAAAATTAGGAAGACTGACAGTTCTAGATTTAAAATTAACTTTTCGCAACATATTTTAAGATACTTGGCAGTGAAATTAAAGGCACTAGCTAAACATAAAACTAACCCTAGAGAAAGTTCGGGGAAATTTTTAGAATACTCTTAAGTACAACAATATCATTAATCACATAAACTAAGAATACCCAATATTTTCAATAATTTTCCATAGATTGTGAACACAGTTTTTTGTTGATAATGTTTAAACATTAAAAACTACTAAAAAAGTGAGATATTGAATGCTTTCCTTTTCTAAAGATAAATATAAATGACAACCATAACAATGTATTCATTTACTATTCAGAGTATTTTATTAACTAGTTGCTTTGTGCCAGAGAATGAGAGGGCACTGGGAATTAAAATATGTCTATATGATATGGCTTTTGTGTAGAGATGATTACAAAAGAATTATAAAATGCACGTTATGAAACCTTCATTATATATTTAACAAATAATACAAAAGCATAATAGTCAACCATTGGGATTGAAAAGTAAAATAAATGAAACTTGAGATGATCTGTAAACCTAACTTTTCAGTACCCTGGATATATTAGTAGAAGAGTGTGAAGCAGGAAGTGGTTTAAAGAGATTACAATTTCTTTTATTTGTTAAAGAATTTACTTCCTGGTATAGCTGGTACCCCTTCTGGTAAGGGGCTGCACATGGTGATGCTTATAGTGCGGCAGTAATGGCAATGATGATGATGACGACAACGCGGACAGCAGTGGGTGTGGTAGTGCTGGTGATATTGATGATGACAGTGTGGTGATGATGATTGTATAAGGATAATGGTAATTTAATGGGGTGTGATGTTTGGAATTGTGTCTCTGTCCTTTCTCGCATTTTCTGATTAGCTTTAATAAAAATCTGATGGCCAATTACCTGGGCAGGAAGAGGAAGGTGGGTGTTTTGGGGCAGGAGAAAGGTACTCTTGGAAAATGAAGGAGAAGAGGCCTTTCACCAGGAGGCATGTCATGAGATGGACATGATCACAGGCCTGAAAGGAATAGCTAGCCACATGCCCCGATGGGCTAGTTAGTCAGGTTCTTAGATGAGCTAGTTGAGAGTCAGCTAACCTGAGGTCTACGACTTTGAAATATTAAAAGATCTCTGTGTGGTTGGTTGGGGGAAATGGTTAAGTAATTATTGCCACCGTATTAATATCCAGCATTAATTAATATACATAGGACATAATATTTATGATTTCAATTAATAATTAACACATCTTGGGTGCCATTTGTAAAAGTTTTGTCTCTCCCAGAAATAAGCCTCACATTCAAAATATATTTCCAAATACTTTGCCCATATTGTTAAAATAGTGAAAGGCAAGGGAAAGTCAGGCTATGTAGTCTAATTGCCATAAGTTGGGATCCAATCTTAGAAGTTTGATTTGGTTTTTCCTTCTAGAACAATGGTGTGGAAATAAGACTCAGGCACAAAATATATTTATGAATACCTTGTCCATAGATCTAGGCACTTCATTGACTAGATCATAACTTAATATGACCCATTTATCCTGATTTACACCCTGCCATGTAGCTGGTTACCTGCACGCATGTATCATGTGACCATCTCATCACCTCTTCCCCAGGTGAATCTCCCACCTCAGGCACAATCCCAGAATCATTTCTGTCTCCCAGATGTCACCCCTTCTATTCCAGCCTTTCTTATATGACATAGGTTTATTTTTAATTGACAGGTGATCCATCCGTATATTACACATGATATTCTCTCTACAGTAATTAGCAAAGTGACCATGATAGTAGGTTGATAATGATAAAATGATAATCAAAATGGCCATGGTGCTAGAGAGTAATGGTACTGAGGATGATAATAAGGAAGTCGGTAATCATGTTGGTGAGCATGATTGAGGTGTCTTAATGGTGCTGTTCATAGTAGGATGGTAATTGTAATAATGATTGTGGTTGTAATAATAGTCATAGTAACAGTGATGATTAGAGTGGGAAGGTAGTGGTAATGATGAGCATTAAGGTAATAAAGGGTGGAGATGCTGCTGCTGATGATAATAATGGTGACATTGTGGGTGAGAATGGTAGTGGTGGAATAATAATCGTGATGACAGTGCTGATGATGGCAGGGTAGTAACAACAATGGTTATGAGGATAGTGGTAAGATATTGGTAATGGAAATGATTGTGATTAGGTAGCGCTAGTGAATTGTGAACAAATCAACTCATATAACTTTACACATAAGCCAGAGCAGAAACTTCCAATCAAAAGAGGGAATGTATCTAGTTGGATTTGTATTCACAGTAACATCACTGGATCAGATTAGTTCTTCCCATTAGGAGGTGTAATTCCTTTAATGGACATCATACTTAATGTGACGTACAAAAAGAAAGAAAATCATATTTGTCACAGTAATTCTTCACCTGTCATAAAATTCTCATATTCCAGTAATGTAGTGGCATGTGGCAGTACCTCTGCTCATCTTTTTGATAATAACAATCCATTTAATATTTCTAACACATATTATATATCCATAAACATTGATGGATACTTAGACTTTCCCTTATTTCTTTACTAATGTCTGACTATTACATACTTATATATAGAAAGTGTTTCCTTATTCATGGTTGGGGTGCTAATATTCTACAACAGTTTATTTCTATTTTTTGTTTAGATATTATGAATGGTGGTATTAATATATATCCATGTCAGATATTTCAGAATTCTTTACATACATACACACACACACACACACACACACACACACACACATATATATATATATATATATATATATATATATATATAATTATTGTTTATGTGTATGTCTGCGTACATCTGTGAATTTATGTGGCCCCCAAGTGCAGATACCTATTAAGACTAGAGAATGGTATATATGGTTGTGCTGGATCTACAGATGTCACTCGATGAATGAACTTTAACCTTTGGATCTATACCCAATAATTGGATAGGTAGGCCCTATTGGACTTATATTTTTAGTTTCTTGAGAATTATCTATGATGCTCTCCACAGTTGTTACAGTACGTCTTTCAGAGGTGAGTTAAAGGGACAATTTGAATCCACAGTAATTCAACTACAGCTCACAAACTAATGCATCAGGTGGGTGTCATTTTGCAAAGTCAGCCCTATAGGTAAATACATCCACAGCTTGATTTCTAAAGGTTTGATTTCATCTAGTTTGTGTAATTTCCTTTTCATTGAGCCTAACCCATGAATAGCTTTAATTAAATGAATATTTCTTCACGTTGTCTCTAATGACCATATGGCTTAGAAAATCTAAAGGTTTAGGTTGACATTTTGATTGATTTTTCAAAACTTTAAAAAATTATCCTTCTATTGAAAATAGTTTTATTTTCCTCTCAGATAATATATCCTGATTATGGTTTCCTTTCCTTTTATTGCTCCCAGGTTACATGAAAAAAATCAAGTAACATTTGCCAGTCTTAATTGCACATGTGCTCACAAACACACACAGTGAATCATCTAACTACACAGACTATCAATTAATCTTATCTCTCCATCCTAAAATGCCTGACAATATTAGAAATTATTTCTTTAAACAATTCAGTGATAAGCCAATATAACAATATAGTTACTCTATGTGCCAAAATGACAAAAGTCATGTTAATAGTAATAATGGTTCTGATCACTAAAATCATGGGTCATACAAGAAGGAAATGTATTCTTCACATGAGAATCATTCTTCAGAGTGATTTTACCCAAAATATGTTCATACAATAATTACATGTCTCAGTCTTGTAGATCTAGTCTATTTTCATGAATACTGAGAAATAAAATAATCATCTCGACAGTAAATTTTATTTAATACACCTGCACACACCTACACACATCCACACATACATACATATTTCTTTTGGAAATATAGTTTAAATATAATCAAATAAGAAAATAAGAAATAAGCTTTATTCTTTCTATTCTCTCATGGTAAATATTATCAGGGAACATTGTATAAGAGGGCATGGAAAAAGTTGAAAATTCAAAAATCAATGAATTTGTTGTGATACTGTTTTCTCTGTCTTTTAATGAGGGGTGTGTAATATAGGAGATGCCACATGGTTTCCTGCTTCAGTTCAATTTATACTAGTAAAGCTCAGTAGTGTTGAGTTTTCTTTTCTTTTCTGTGTTATTTTTCTTGTTTCACCTATCGAGAAAATTATAGATTCTGAGTAATGGCGATACCATGTTATAATAGCTAAAATGTGTCTTGAAAAATATTGAACTGTTGGTTTAGACTTGCCTGGCTCCAAACACTGAGGCTTAAGCATTATAGATACTGTAGAAATCTCGTGTAAATAGAGCCAGAAAACTTCATCACAGGGATGTTAAGGGGCTGTACCACTGAAAATTACCTCCTTAAACCATCATTATCATTATTAATTATTATTGTTGTTGTTATTCTTATTGTTGTTATTTAAAATTCTGCCATTTCCACCCTCTCAGGACCCCCTACCACTCACTGTTCCTAATCCCCATTCCTCTCCCCTTGTCTCCAAGAGGATGCCTCCCACCAGGCCTTCCTACTCCCTGAGGCCTCAAGTCTCTCCATGATTAGGCACATCTTCTCTCATTGAGCCCAAACCAGGCGTCCTCTGCTGTATATGTATCAGGAGCCTTGGACCAGCTCCTGTACGCTGCCTGGTTGGTGGCCTAGTGTCTGGGAGCTCTCAGGGGTCTTTTTTGTTAAGAGTTTATATTCATCATGTCAACATGACAGCGTTTTTCAAAAATGATTGGATATACTTGCATTAATCACTAATGCAGCTCAATGATAAAAACATTTATCATTTCATAGACATTTTGTTGTCTAGATATAGAGTAGAGTAGACTAGAGACAGCTCAGCAATTCAGAATTCTCGCAGAAAACTGGAGTTCGGTTCCCATAACCAACATTGGGAAACTCACAACTGCCTATAACTCTCCTTCCAGGTGTTACAACACCTCCTCTTCTTTCTGTGAGCACTATATAGAAGTGGTGTATTGACAAACAAACAGGCACACAAACATACATATACCTAAATTAGAAAACACATCATTTTAAAGGAAAATGTATGTCATTCACCACCCGTAGAGATAAAAGTGTGCACAGAAAGACAAACAACACAAAGACTGTATACCTGGCTTCAGAAAAGCAACACTTGCCCATTCTATTTTCTAAATGAACAAGGAAAAACATTCTACATCTATGGTACCTATTTGACCACAAAGGCTTCTATGAATTTTCATGGAGGTTTGTCATCTGGATACCTTTCCATGTCTTCTTTGCTTTTACGATACTTCTTAATTTTTTTAAACTTACATCCCTTTTCAGCTTCCCCTCTTCCCTCCAATCCTTCATATTTACAAGTCTTTGCTCTTTCCCAAAGCCATTCATTCCTCTTTTTCTTTAATTTTTGATTTAGAAAAGTAAGTAAGTAGGTGGATAGAAAGTAGATTAATAGAAGATAGATAGATAGATAGATAGATAGATAGATAGATAGATAGTAGATGATAGATACATAAATACATAGATAGTAGATGATGATAGATATACACATAATAGATGAGAGATAGATAATAGATGATGATAAATACATAGATGATAGATAGTAGATGATAGACAGATAGTAGATAATAGATATATGATAGCTATATAACAGATAGATTAGGCAGGTAGACAGATAGACAGATAGACCGACAGACAGACAGAAAGACAGAAAGACAAGACATACATACATACATATAGACAGATAGACAGAGAGTTAAATCATATAGATAGATAGATAGATAGATAGATAGATAGATAGATAGATAGATGATATTAGATGATGGATGGAAGATATGGATAGATAGATAGATAGATAGATAGATAGATAGATAGATAAACAGACAGATAGATGATATTAGATGATAGATGATGGAAGATTGATAGATGATACATGATAGATAGATAGATAGATAGATAGATAGATAGATAGATAGATAGATATTCCTAAATATACCATATCAGGTTATAAGTACTGAAATCATTACTTGAGATGAGGAAGTTTTATATGTATACATATTCTTTTATGAATTTTCAAAATGTGCTATTTATCAACATATAATAGTTTCTCAGTCTAGTACACACTTCAGAGCATATGCATATACAGGTAAAAATGGAATAATTCTAAATGACTAGAAAACTGAAACATGCAATATTAATTTATTTTTTAATATAAGCTTATAAAATCATGGGAATATATTAAGGGTGAGTAGGAGAGAATGTAGATTAATTGCATGTTTGATATGTTATGAAATGCTAGTATATATGAATCTGTGGGAAATAAATGGATGTAATAGAATGACTGTATTTCTACTAGAAAAAAGTCGAAGATAGGGAAAAGATATAAAATTTATTTTGGGTTTGAGGATTTGAGTAGCAAATCAGGGCTGTTAGCTTTTATAAGTCTTGGCAGAAGGAATTAAAGGAGGGAGAAAGCACAAAGGCAAACTTTCTCTGAGAGGCTCTCTATAACCAGTGTGTGAAGAGGTCTGTTAAAACTTCCTCACCATCAGCCCAGGCCAATCTCCTGGAAGTCTAGGATTTAAATGGCCCTGGGAGCAGAGACTGACATCTTTCTAATTATAGCATTGGACTTAGTTGTCAAAACACTTCAACACAGAGCTGTGGAGATGTTATTGTGTAATCATGGTTCCAGATGTGGTGCTTTTAGGGTTTTCATAGTGCAGATGAAGTGGAACACAGCACAGGAGACTCATGGAGATGTGAAAGTTTGCTTTTCGATGTAACTTCCATATTTTATGTCCTCAGAAGTCTGAATCTCCAAAACTAGTCTGTCTACAACTTCCAATTTTTTTAAAATAATTCAACCATGCCATATAATTCATAGAATGTGGCAAATGCCTTTCTATGAGGTATAAGCAACTGTTATTAAATGTCATCTGGAAGGATTAGTCATCACAGCTGCACTCTTATTCTCATTAATTATTCTTTCCTGAGACAGTGTATTTGCTGTGAAGACAGAAGAGAGTCACAAAGTACTCACCATCAGGTGAGCATCACAGATAAAAAAGCTAGCACATTTCTAACTTGTGGGTAACAATTTTAAATCTATCTGGCTGAGTCTAACATGTAGGTGAATAATAAAACTCATTTGTGGGACCTAAAGTTATGTATTGTGCAGTGGTTAGGAATACTTCCATTTTTTGAGGTCTTCTTCCATTTCCTTCTTCAGAGTCTTGAAGTTCTTGTCATACAGATCTTTCACATGTTTGGTAAGAGTCACCCCAAGATACTTTATATTGTTTGTGGCTATTGTGAAGGGGGTCATTTCCCTAATTACTTTCTCAGCCTGTTTATCCTTTGAGTATAGGAAGGCCACTGATTTGCTTGTGTTGATTTTATAACCTGCCACTTTGCTGAAGTTGTTTATCAGCTGTAGGAGCTCTCTAGTGGAGTTTTTTGGGTCACTTAGGTAGACTATAATGTCGTCTGCAAATAATGAAAGTTTGACTTCTTCCTTTCCAATTTGTATCCCTTTGACCTCCTTATGTTGTCGAATTGTCCGAGCTAGTACCTCAAGTACAATATTGAAAAGATAAGGAGAAAGGGGGCAGCCTTGTCTGGTCCCTGATTTCAGAGGGATTGCTTCAAGTTTCTCTCCATTTAGTTTGATGCTGGCTACCGGTTTGCTGTATATTGCTTTTACTATGTTTAGGTATGGGCCTTGAATTCCTGTTCTCTCCAAGACTTTAAGCATGAAAGGATGCTGAATTTTGTCAAATGCTTTTTCAGCATCCAATGAAATGACCATGTGGTTTTGTTCTTTGAGTTTGTTTATGTAGTGGATTGCATTGATGGATTTCCGCATATTGAACCAACCCTGCATTCCCGGGATAAAGCCTACTTGATCATGGTGGATGATCGTTTTGATGTGTTCTTGGATTCAGTTGGCAAGAATTTTATTGAGTATTTTTGCATCGATGTTCATAAGGGAAATTGTGGGAAAACCTCCCAAGCTCATGGATTGGTAGAATCAATATAGTTAAAATGGCCATTTTGCCAAAAGCAATATACAGATTCAATGCAATACCTATCAAAATCCCAACTCAATTCTTCACAGAGTTAGAAAGAGCAATTATCAAATTCATCTGGAACAACAAAAAACCCAGGATAGCTAAAACTATTCTCAGCAACAAAAGAAAATCTGGGGGAATCAGTATCCCTGACCTCAAGCAATACTACAGAGCAATAGTGTTAAAAACTGCATGGTATTGGTACAGTGACAGACAGGAGGATCAATGGAACAGGATTGAAGATCCAGAAATGAACCCACACACCTATGGCCACTTGATCCTCGACAAAGAGGCTGAAAACATCCAATGGAAAAAAGATAGCCTTTTCAACAAATGGTGCTGGTTCAACTGGAGGTCAGCATGCAGAAGAATGCGAATTGATCCATCCTTGTCTCCTTGTACTAAGCTCAAATCCAAATGGATCAAGGACCTCCACATAAAGCCAGACACTCTGAAGCTAATAGAAAAGAAACTGGGGAAGACCCTTGAGGACATCGGTACAGGGAGAAAGTTTCTGAACAGAACACCAATAGCGTATGCTCTAAGAGCAAGAATTGACAAATGGGACCTCATAAAATTAAAAAGTTTCTGTAAAGCATAGGACACCATCAAGAGGACAAATCGGCAACCAACAAATTGGGAAAAGATCTTCACCAATCCTACATCAGATAGAGGGCTAATATCCAATATATATAAAGAACTCAAGAAGTTAGACTCCAGAAAACCAAACAACCCTATTAAAAAATGGGGTACAGAGTTAAACAAAGAATTCACACCTGAAGAACTTCGGATGGCAGAGAAGCATCTTAAAAAATGCTCAACTTCATTAGTCATTAGGGAAATGCAAATCAAAACAACCCTGAGATTTCATCTTACACCAGTCAGAATGGCTAAGATTAAAAATTCAGGAGACAGCAGGTGTTGGAGAGGGTGTGGAGAAAGAGGAACACTCCTCCACTGCTGGTGGGGCTGCAAATTGGTACAACCACTCTGGAAATCAGTCTGGCGGTTCCTCTGAAAACTGGGCACCTCACTTCCAGAAGATCCTGCTATACCACTCCTGGGCATATACCCAGAAGATTCCCCACCATGTAATAAGGATACATGCTCTACTATGTTCATAGCAGCACTATTTATAATTGCCAGATGCTGGAAAGAACCCAGGTATCCCTCAACAGAAGAGTGGATACAAAAAAATGTGGTATATCTACACAATGGAGTACTATTCAGCCATTAGAAACAATGAATTCATGAAATTCTTAGGCAAATGGATGGAGCTAGAGAACATCATACTAAGTGAGGTAACCCAGACTCAAAAGGTGAATCATGGTATGCACTCACTAATAAGTGGTTATTAACCTAGAAAACTGGAATACCCAAAACATAATCCACACATCAAATGAGGTACAAGGAGAAAGGAGGACTGGCCCCTGGTTCTGGAGAGACTCAGTGAAACAGTATTCGGCAAAACCAGAACAGGGAAGTGGGAAGGGGTGGGTGGGAGGACAGGGAAAGAGAAGGGGACTTAAGGGACTTTCGGGGAGTGGGGGGCTAGAAAAGGGGAAATCATTTGAAATGTAAATAAATTATATTGAATAAAAAAAAAGGAATACTTCCTATTCTTCCAGAGGACTGAAAATTAGGTGGCAGAACAATTATCTGTAACTGTAGCTCCAAGGGATGGTATAGACTTTTCTGGTCTCACCAGGTAACCACACATGTGATGCACATTCTCTCTCTCTCTCTCTCTCTCTCTCTCTCTCTCTCTCTCTCTCTCTCTCACATACACACACACACACACACACACACACACACACACACACACACCACAATTAAATGATCTGTAGTTTTAGCTATAATCCTAGTATTTCTTTAAATTTTTCCATTTTCCAACTTTTAAGCCAAAATCCACTCTTAGAGAATTTGATCAGGGCATTTCCTTTTGCCAGTTTTACAATTACCTATATAATTTTAAAAGTTGACCTATAAATTCACAAGCTTTAACTTTCATTTATATTTGTACATAGTGAAATAATTATAAACTAGTCATATCACAAGCAAAAGAGTTTATGCCAGATAATTTGGTTAGTCCAGTTTAGTAAGAATCATAGTTCCAGACTTTTTTGGATTCTAACAAAACTAAAACATACTGACTTGTATACCAAATGATTTGCTAAATGAATTCTAAGTGAAATATTATTCAAGGAAGAGAATGGAGGCAGTGTGTTTTAACTTGAAATTAGATGAGGAAGACTTAATTTTGGTAAGCCTGGTTCCAGATTTGTTGCTTTAAGGGTTTTCATGGTACAGATTAAATGGAACACAACACAAGAGACTCATGGAGATGTGAAAGTTTGCCACCAGTGTATACCAGAACATTGCTCTAGTTATTTTCTATAATTCATTTTATTCTGAAGAAGTGAATGTGTATTTATTGTTACGGGAATTTAAATAATCTTTGAATCCAGTCCAAATATTAGTTTCTATTTCAGAGGAAAAAGAAGATATATTAGCCAAGCTCATATTGCTTTTGTATTTTATCTTAAATACCTAGGCTACTATATGTGTTAGCTCTCTTTGATGAGTTGCTTATATGTTTTTGAACAATATTTGCTACAGTAATCATTAATCTCAAAACTTGTGTACTTCATGTTAGGAAATAAGAAAACTTCCCACCATTTTAAAGCAATGTAAGTTCTGAGTCCATTCTAAACAATGTAAAACTGATTTTAAAACAATGTGCATGCGGAATTCTATATGAAAAGGCATGCTATCATAGATATTAGAATGTTATAGTTAGGCAACTCTGAAGTGAAGAATAATTTCTAAAAGCCTATAATCCAGGTTTAAACACAAGGGTGCTTATTCCTATTAAAAGCACACAAAAATATTACACATATACACAACTGTACTTATATATATATAAATATATATATGCATGTGATCTATAACTCCCCTTCACGTCACCCCTTTTTCCCCTTTATTATTTTAATTTTTTATTATATATATTCTTTATTTACATTTCAAATGTTATCCGCTTTCCTGGTTTCCCCCCCGGGAAATTCCCCTATCCCATTCCCCCTCCCCCTACTCACCAATCCACCCACTCCTGCTTCCCTGTCCTGGTATTCCTCTATATGGGGGCATCTAGCCTTCTCAGGACCAAGGGGCCCTTCACCTTACCTCACTGATTCAATTTAGACACCATAAAGACTTCAAAGTAAGTATGTTCATATTCTTGATAAGATGAAAAGAAACATTATTCGATGAGATTTATTTAAAGGTCAAAGTATTTACTTTTCTCATATTTCAGATTTGTTAATATTTTTTCAATATTATATAACCTTTAGAATCTGGAATCGAATTTATCATACTTGACAGGGCACACTGGTATTTTGTAGGTATAACACGGAAACACTACTAATTGGATAAATGCACCCCCCAATACACATACTAAATGAAGATAAATTATAGAATGTATATTTTCCTATGTATAATAGAACTTACCTTTCGGAAAATAAACATGCTCTGGATCAGAGCTAAATCAGTCAAGGAGTTTAATAGTTGAATTAGCTGTAGTGGAAATAGCTGTAATGTGATGCCTCTGTAACTGGAGCTGTTAATTCCTGAGCAAGCCTAAAAGGTGCAGAGCTGTCTGTGTTTTTTGGTACACAGAATATCAAATATGGTTGAAGAGTGAAGAGCTGACTGAGTGCCAGGACTCTGCTGGGCAATGCAGTTAAGTCTGAATTATATCAGTGTCTTCCATGTACAACACATGATACAGGAATGATAGTCATCTCCTGGACACGTTCATACCTTCTCATACGCTTCTCATACCTTTCTCAGTTAAGATAGAACTTCATTACCAGGACCAATTAAATATAAGGAGGTGAATGCACTGTCCACATTTTGGACAATTACTAGAGTGTTATTTTTAATATCTTTGACAAATAACTAAAGAATATTACTCGGGACCTCTACTGGACTAAGTAAATTAAAATCTTAAAAACATAGTGGAAATATTTGCTTTTGAATATCTCTGCAGCATATATATAAAAATATCAACATTTACTAACTATAGGTAAACTGTAGCGTTTTATAAGTAATCATACACTTTTGTGCAAGCTGTGTTGTTATTTATTTTCAAGATAGTATTTGTTTTCACATCTAGTATCTAAGATGTATGGCAGTGCATTGAGCACTTTCCTGTATTAACTATTTTAAGCTGAGCTTTCATTTGTACCATTCCAGAGCTCCCCCTTACTCTAGGTGGAATCACTGTCAAGAGATCCTGCAGGCATTGAAACAATGTTTCCTCATCCTTTCCAGCCTCTCTCTATTTCTAACAAAACTAGTAAAGTGGTATGGAAGAGAGGAAATGACTCACTTGTAAAACCTGGCACTGTAGAACACTTGAAACAGAGCGACACTCACATGTTATTGTAATACTTAATAGCAAAATACACTAGTTATGTGTGGGAATGGAAAGCAGTTACACACAATGGGGGTGTGAACTGAAGAACATATTAAAGAATGGAACAGGTGACAGCCTATTTGATGTGTAGGATTTTAATATACACACAGAAAAGTCAGGAGCGAGAGCCCTGTGTCTCAACTCCCCTACCCTCCCTTACTACCTCCCTCTCTCTCTCTCTCCCTCTCTCCCTCCCTCCCTCTCTCCCTCTCTCTGTCTCTCTGTCTCTCTGTCTCTCTGTCTGTCTCTCTCTCTCTCTCTCTCTCACACACACACACACACACACACACACACAGAGAGAGAGAGAGAGAGAGAGAGAGGTGCTATTCAATTGTTGTAAATAAGAATTAAATTCCATTATTTTCTGGCAAATAGTACCAGAGATTATCATGTGACATTGAGTGAGAAATACTCAAAAGACATGTTCTGTTATCTTTTAAAATTTGGATACAGGCATGAAAGTAAACAAAAATGGCATGATTGTGATAGAAAGCTTCCCAGATGGGGTCCAGGACACTAATAAAAGGGGAAGAAAAATAGAAGTAGGGATGACAAAATTCATTAACTAAAGCACCAGGAATGTGTCTGTGCTGAAATGTCAAAGTAAAACTTATTAACTCATACAACTCTTCACTTAATAAGGATATATTTTGCCATAAAGTTTCAACATACATTCATGCAGTAAAATAGATTCTTTTTTTATTTGATATATTTTTTATTTCATTTCAAATGATTTCCCCTTTTCTGGCCGCCCACTCCCCGAAAGTCCCATAAGCCCTCTTCCCTCCCCCTGTTGTCCCATCAACCCTTCCCACTTCCCTGTTCTCGTTTTGCCATATACTGCTACACTGAGTTTTCCAGAACCAGGCCACTCCTCCATTCTTCTTGTACATCATTTGATCTGTGGATTATCTTTTGGGTATTCCAATTTTCTAGGCTAATATCCACTTATTAGTGAGTGCATACCATGATTAATCTTTTGAGACTGTGTTACCTCACTTAGTATGATGTTCTCCAGCTCTATCCATTTGTCTAAGAATTTCATGAATTCATTGTTTCTAATGGCTAAATAGTACTCCATTGTGTATATATATATATATATATCATATTTTTTGCATCCATTCTTCCGTTGAGGGATACCTGGGTTCTTTCCAGGTTCTGACTATGATAAAAAGGGCTGTGATGAACATAGTGGACCACATATCATTATTACCTGCTGGGGAATCATCTGAATATATGCCCAGGAGTGGTATAGCAGGATCCTCCAAAAGTGACGTGCCCAGTTTTCTGAGGAACCACCAGATTGATTTCCAGAATGGTTGTACCAATTTGCAACCCCACCAGCAGTGGAGGGGTTTTCCTCTTTCTCCACATCCTCGCCAACACCTGCTGTCTCCTGAATTTTTAATCTTAGCCATTCTGACTGGTGTAACGTGAAATCTCAGGGTTGTTTTGATTTGCATTTCCCTAATGACTAATGAAATCGAGCAATTTTTAAGATGCTTCTCAGCCACCTGAAGTTCTTTGGGTGAAAATTCTTTGTTTAGCCATGTACCCCATTTTTAATAGGGTTATTTGGCTTTCTGGGGTCTAATTTCTTTAGTTCTTTGTATATATTGGATATTAGCCCTCTATCTGATGTAGGGTTGGTGAAGATCTTTTCCCAATTTGTTGGTTGCCAATTTGTCCTTTTGATGGTGTCCTTTGCCTTACAGAAACTTTGTAATTTTATGAGGTCACATTTATCTATTTTTTTTTATCTTAGAGCATAAGCTATTGGTGTTCTGTTCAGAAACTTTCCCCCTGTACCGATGTCCTCAAGTGACTTCGCCAGTTTCTTTTCTATTAGCTTCAGAGTGTCTGGCTTTATGTGGAGGTCCTTGACCCATTTGGAGTTGATCTTAGTACAAGGAGATAAGGATGGATCAATTCGCATACTTCTGCATGCTGACCTCATGTTGAACCAGCATCATTTGTTGAAAAGGTTATCTTTTTTTCCCCTGGATGTTTTTACCTCTTTTGTTGAGGATCAAGTGGCCATCGGTGTGTGGGTTCATTTCTGGATTTTCAATCCTATTCCATTGATCCACCTGCCTGTCACTGTACCAATACCATGCAGTTTTTAACACTATTGCTCTGTAGTATTCCTTCAGGTCAGGGATACTGATTCCCCCAGAATTTCTTTTGTTGTTGAGAATAGTTTTAGCTATCCTGGGTTTTTTGTTATTCCAAATGAATTTGAGAATTGCTCTTTCTAACTCTATCAAGAACTGAGTTGGGATTTGGATGGGCATTGCATTGAATCTGTATATTGCTTTTGGCAAAATGGCCATTTTAATTATATTAAATCTGCCAATCCACGAGCATGGGAGATTTTTCCATTTTCTGAGGTCTTCTTCCATTTCCTTCTTCAGAGACTTGAAGGTCTTGTCATACAGATTTTTCACTTGTTTGGTTAGAGTCACACCGAGGTACTTTATACTGTTTGTGACTATTGTGAAGGGTGTCATTTCCCTAATTTCTTTCTCAGCCTGCTATCCTGAGTATAGGAAGGCTACTTATTTGCTTGAATTGATTTTATAACCTGCCACTTTGCTGAAGTTGTTTATCAGCTGTAGGAGCTCTCTATTGGAGTTTTTTGGGTCACTTAGGTAGACTATCATGTCGTCTGCAAATAATGATAGTTTGACTTCTTCCTTTCCAATTTGTATCCCTTTGACCTCCTTATGTTGTCGAATTGCCCGAGCTAGTAAATCAAGTACAATATTGAAAAGATAGAGAGAGGGCAGCCTTGTCTAGTGTTTGATTTTAGTGGGATTGCTTCAAGTTTCTCTCCATTTAGTTTGATGTTGGCTACCAGTTTGCTGTATATTGCTTTTACTATGTTTAAGTATGGGTCTTGAATTCTTGTTCTTTCCAAGACTTTAAGCATGAAAGGATGCTTAATTTTGTCAAATGCCTTTTCAGCATCAAATGAAATGACCATGAGGGTTTTTTCTTTGAGTTTGTTTATGTAGTGGATTGCATCGATGCATGTCTGTATATTGAACCATCCCTGCATCCCTGGGATAAAGCCTACTTGATCATGGTGGATGATCGTTTTTATGTGCAGATTCTTTAAAACCTAAAGTTCTTTATAGCTTTATGAAGAACTGGGTTGTGATTTTTATAGGGGTTGCATTGAATCTGTAGATTGCCTTTGGCAAAATGGCCATTTTAAATATATTAATCCTGCCAATCCACGAGCATGGAAGATTTTTCCATTTTCTGAGATCTTCTTCAACTTCTTTCTTCAGAGATCTGAATTTCTTGTCATATAGGTCTTTCACTTGTTTTATTAGAGTCACCCCAAGATACTTTATGTTGTTTGTGGCTATTGTGAAGGGTGTCGTTTCCCTAATTTCTTTCTCAGTCTGCTTATCCTTTGAGTATATAAAGGCTACTGATTTTTCTTGAGTTGATTTTGTAGCCAGCCACTTTGCTGAAGTTGTTTATCAGCTGTAGGCGTTCTCTAGTAGAGTTTTTGCTGTCACTTAAGTATACTATCATATCATCTACAAATGGTGATACTTTGACTTCTTCCTTTCCAATTTGTATCACTTTAACCTCCTTATGTTTTCTAAATGCTCTAGCTAGGACTTCAAGAACTATATTGAAAAGATATGGAGAGAGGGGGCAGCCTTGTCTAGTCCCTGATTTTAGTGGGATTGCTTCAAGTTTCACTCCATTTAGTTTGATGTTGGTTACTGGTTTGCTGTATATTGCTTTTACTATGTTTAGGTATGGGCCTTGAATTCCTGTCCTTTACAAGACTTTTAGCATGAAAGGGTGCTGGATTTTGTTGAATGGTTTTTTGAGCATCTAATAAAATGATCATGTGGTTTTTTTCTTTGAGTTTGTTTATGTAGTGGATAGCATTTATGGATTTCCTTATATTGAACCATCCCTGCATCTCTGGGATGAAGCCTACTTGATCATGCTGGATGATCGTTTTGATGTGTTCTTGGATTCGGTGGGCAAGAATTTAATTGAGTATTTTTGCATCGATATTCATAAGGGAAATTGGCCTGAAAATCTCTTTCTTAGTTTGATCTTTGTGTGGTTTTGGTATCAGCGTAATAGTGGCTTAATGGAAGGAGTTGGGTAGTGTTCCTTCTGTTTCTATTTGGTGGAAGAGTTTGAAGAGTATTGGTGTTAAGTCTTCTTTGAAGGTCTGGTAGAATTCTGTACTGAAACAATCTGGTCCTGTGCTTTTTTGTTCGGGAGGCTATCTATGACCCCTTCTATTTCGTTAGGGGTTATGGGTCTGTTTAGATGGTCTATTTGATCCTGGTTTAATTTTGGTAATTGGTATCTGCCTAAGAAAATGTCCATTTCCTCCAGATTCTCCAGCTGCGTTGAGTACAGGTTTTTGTAGTAGGATCTGATGATTTTTTTGAATTTCCTCGGTTTCTGTTGTAAGATCTCACTTTTCATTTATAATTTTGCTAATTTGGATACTTTCTCTGTGCCCTTTGGTTAGTCTGGCTAAGGGTTTATCTATCTTGTTGATTTTTTTCAAAGAACCAGCTTTTGGTTTTGTTGATTCTTTGTATGGTTCTCTTTGTTTCTACTTGATTGATTTCAGCCCTGAGTTTGATGATTTCCTGTCTTCTTCATCTGGAATAACAAAAAACCCAGGATAGTTAAAACTATTCTCAACAGTAAAAGAACTTAAGGGTGATTCAGTATCCCGGACCTCAAACTTTACTACAGAGCAACAGTGATAAAAACTGCATGGTATTGGTACAATGTCAGGCAAGCAGATCAATGGCATAGGATTGAAGACCCAGAAATGGACCCACACACCTATGGTCACTTGATCTTCAAAAAAGGAGCTGAAAGCATCCAGTGGAAAAAAGGATAGTCTTTCCAACAAATGGTGCTGGTTCAATTGGAGGTCAGCATGCAGAAGAATCTGAATCAATCCATTCTTATCTCCTTGTACCAAGCTCAACTCCAAGTGGATCAAGGACCTCCACATAAACCCTGACACACTGAAACTAATAGAAAGGAAACTGGGGAAAACCCTTGAGGATATGGACACAGGGGAAAAGTTCCTGAATAGAACACCAATAGCTTATGCTCTAAGATCAAGAATTGACAAATGGGACCTCATAAAACTACAAAGTTTCTGTAAAGCAAAGGACACTGTCAAAAGGACAAAATGTCAACCAACAGATTGGGAAAGGTTCTTCACCAACCCTAAATCCGACAGAGGGCTAATATCTAATATATACAAAGAACTCAAGAAGGTAGAACCCAGAGAACCAAATAACCCCATTAAAAAGTGAGGAGTCTGGAAAGACTCAGTGCAAGATTATAGGGAAATTCCAGAACAGGGAAGCGGGAAGGGGTAGATGGAGGAACAGGGGGAGGGAAGAGGGCTTATGGGACTTGTGGGGAGTAGGGACCCAGAAAAGGGGAAATCATTTGAAATGTAAATTAAAAAATATATCAATTAAAAAGAAGTGAGGTATGGAGCTAAACAAAGTATTTTCACATGAAGAACTTCTGAGGGCTGAGAAACACCTTAAGAAATGTTCAACATCTATTTTGTGGAATAGTTTGAAGAGTATTGGTGTTAACTCTTCTTTGAAGGCCTGGTAGAATTCTGCACTGAAACCATCTGGTCCTGTGCTTTTTTTGGTTGGAAGACTTTCTATGACTCCTTCTATTTCTTTAGGCTTTAGGGGACTGTTTAGATGGTCTAGTTGGTCCTGATTTAATTTTGGTATTTGGTATCTCTCAAGGAAATTGTCCATTTCCTCCAGATTCTCCAGTTGTGTTGAGCACAGGCTCTTGTAGTAGGATCTGATGATTTTTTGGATTTCCTCAGTTTCCGTTGTTATATCTCCCTTTTCATTTCTAAGTTTGTTAATTTGGATACTTTCTCTGTGCCCTTTGGTCAGTCTGGCTAAGGGTTTATCTATCTTGTTGATTTTCTCAAAGAACCAGCTCCTGGTTTTGTTGATTTTTTGTATGGTTCTCTTTGTTTCTACTTGATTGATTTCGGCCCTGAGTTTGATGATTTCCTGCCTTCTACTCCTCCTGGGTGAAATAGCTTATTTTTGTTCTAGGGCTTTCAGGTGTGTCATTAAGCTGGTAATGTATGCTCTCTCCATTTTCTTTTTGGAGGCACTCAGGGCTATGAGTTTTCCTCTTAGCACTGCTTTCATTGTGTCCCATAGATTTGGGTATGTTGTGTTTTCATTTCCATTGTGTTCTAAAAAGTCTTTAACTTCTTTATTTCTTCCTTGACCAAGGTATCATTGAGTAGAGTATTGTTCAATTTCCACGTGTATGTGGGTTTTCTATTGTTTCTGTTGCTATTGAAGACCACTTTTACTCCATAGTGATCATATAGGAGGCATGGGATTAGTTCGATCTTCTTATATTTGTTGAGGTCTGTCTTGTGACCAATTATATGGTCGATTTTGGAGAAGGTACCATGAGGTGCTGAAAAAAAGGTATATTCTTTTGTTTTAGGATAGAATGTTCTATATATATCTGTTAAATCTAATTGGTCCAAAGCTTCAATTAGTTTTATTGTGTCCTTGTTTAGTTTCTGTTTTCCTGATCGGTCCATTGAGGAAAGTGCAGTGTTGAAGTCACCCACAATTATTGTGTTAGGTGCAATGTGTGCTTTGTGTTTTAATAAAGTTTCTCTTATGAAAGAGGGTGCCCTTGCATTTGGAGCATAGATGTTCCGGATTGAGAGTTCTTCTTGTTGTATTTTTCCTTTGACCAGCAAGAAGTGTCCCTCAGAGTCTCTTTTGATGACTTTGGGTTGAAAGTCAATTTTATCTGATATTAAAATGGCTACTCCAGCTAGAACACTACCCAATTCCTTCTACGAAGCCACAATTACGCTGATACCAAAGCCACACAAAGATCCAACAAAGAAAGAGAACTTCAGACCAATTTCCCTTATGAACATCGATGCAAAAATACTCAATAAAATTCTTGCCAACTGAATCCAAGAACACATCAAAACGATCATCCACAATGATCAAGTAGGCTTTATCCCGGGAATGCAGGGTTGGTTCAATATACAGAAATCCATCAATACAATCCACTACATAAACAAACTCAAAGAACAAAACCACATGGTCATTTCATTGGATGCTGAAAAAGCATTTGACAAAATTCAGCATCCTTTCATGCTTAAAGTCTTGGAGAGAACAGGAATTCAAGGCCCATACCTAAACATAGTAAAAGCAATATACAGCAAACAGGTAGCCAGCATCAAACTAAATGGAGAGAAACTTCAAGCAATCCCACTGAAATCAGGGACCAGACAAGGCTGCCCCCTTTCTCCTTATCTTTTCAATATTGTACTTGAGGTACTAGCTCGGGAAATTCGACAACATAAGGAGGTCAAAGGGATACAAATTGGAAAGGAGGAAGTCAAACTATCATTATTTGCAGACGACATGATCATCTACCTAAGTGACCCAAAGAACTCCACTAGAGAGCTCCTACAGCTGATAAACAACTTCAGCAAAGTGGCAGGTTATAAAATCAACTCAAGCAATTCAGTGGCCTTCCTATACTCAAAGGATAAGCAGGCTGAGAAAGAAATTAGGGAAATGACCCCCTTCACAATAGCCACAAACAGTATAAAGTATCTTGGGGTGACTCTTACCAAACATGTGAAAGCTCTGTATGACAAGAACTTCAAGACTCTGAAGAAGGAAATGGAAGAAGACCTCAAAAAATGGGAAAACCTCCCATGCTCATGGATCAGTAGAATCAATATAGTTAAAATGGCCATTTTGCCAAAAGCAATATACAGATTCAATGCCATACCCATCAAAATCCCAACTCAATTCTTCACAGAGTTAGAAAGAGCAATTATCAAATTCATGTGGAACAACAAAAAACCCAGGATGGCTAAAACTATTCTCAGCAACAAAAGAAAATCTGGGGGAATCAGTATCCCTGACCTCAAGCAATACTACAGAGCAATAGTGTTAAAAACTGCCTGGTATTGGTACAGTGACAGGCAGGAGGATCAATGGAACAGGATTGAAGATCCAGAAATGAACCCACACACCTATGGACACTTGATCCTCGACAAAGAGGCTGAAAACATCCAATGGAAAAAAGATAGCCTTTTCAACAAATGGTGCTGGTTCAACTGGAGGTCAGCATGCAGAAGAATACGAATTGATCCATCCTTGTCTCCTTGTACTAAGCTCAAATCCAAATGGATCAAGGACCTCCACATAAAGCCAGACACTCTGAAGCTAATAGAAAAGAAACTGGGGAAGATCCTTGAGGACATCGGTACAGGGAGAAAGTTTCTGAACAGAACACCAATAGCGTATGCTCTAAGAGCAAGAATTGACAAATGGGACCTCATAAGGTTACAGAGTTTCTGTAAGGCAAAGGACACCATCAAGAGGACAGATCGGCAACCAACAAATTGGGAAAAGATCTTCACCAATCCTACATCAGATAGAGGGCTAATATCCAATATATATAAAGAACTCAAGAAGTTAGACTCCAGAAAACCAAACAACCCTATTAAAAAATGGGGTACAGAGTTAAACAAAGAACTCTCACCTGAAGAACTTCGGATGGCGGAGAAGCATCTTAAAAAATGCTCAACTTCATTAGTCATTAGGGAAATGCAAATCAAAACAACCCTAAGATTTCATCTTACACCAGTCAGAATGGCTAAGATTAAAAATTCAGGAGACAGCAGGTGTTGGAGAGGGTGTGGAGAAAGAGGAACACTCCTCCACTGCTGGTGGGGTTGCAAATTGGTACAACCACTCTGGAAAGCAATCTGGCGGTTCCTCCGAAAACTGGGCACCTCACTTCCAGAAGATCCTGCTATACCACTCCTGGGCATATATCCAGAGGATTCCCCACCATGTAATAAGGATGCATGCTCTACTATGTTCATAGCAGCCCTATTTATAATTTCCAGATGCTGGAAAGAACCCAGGTATCCCTCAACAGAAGAGTGGATGCAAAAAATGTGGTATATCTACACAATGGAGTACTATTCAGCCATTAGAAACAATGAATTCACGAAATTCTTAGGCAAATGGATGGAGCTAGAGAACATCATACTAAGTGAGGTAACCCAGACTCAAAAGGTGAATCATGGTATGCACTTACTAATAAGTGGTTATTAACCTAGAAAACTGGAATACCCAAAACATAATCCACACATCAAATGAGATACAAGAAGAAAGGAGGAGTGGCCCCTGGTTCTGGAAAGACTCAGTGAAACAGTATTTGGCAAAACCAGAACGGGGAAGTGGGAAGGGGTGGGAGGGAGGACAGGGGAAGAGAAGGGGGCTTACGGGACTTTCGGGGAGTGGGGGGGGCTTGAAAAGGGGAAATCATTTGAAATGTAAATAAATTATATCGAATAAAAAAATTAAAAAAAAAAAAAAGAAATGTTCAACATCATTAATCATTAGGGAAATGCAAATCAAAACAACCCTGAGATTTTACCTCACACCAGTCAGAATGGCTAAGGTCAAAAACTCAGGAGACAGCAGGTGTTGGCGAGGATGTGGAGAAAGAGGAACACTCTTCCACTTCTCATGAGATTGCAAGATGGTGCAACCACTTTGGAAATCAATCTGGCGGTTCCTCAGAAAACTGGTCATGATACTTCCTGAGGACCCTGTTATACCACTCCTGGGCATATACCCAGAGGATTCTTCAGCATGCAGTAAGGACACATGCTCCACTATGTTCATAGAAAACCTATTTGTAGTAGCCAGAAGCTGGAAAGAACCCAGGTGTCCTTCAACAGAGGAATGGATTAAAAAAAATGTGGTATATTTACACAATGGATTACTATTCAGCCATTAGAAACAATGAATTCATGAAATTCTTAGACAAATGGATGGAGCTGGAGAACATCATACGAAGTTAGGTAACACAGTCTCAAAAGATCAATCATGGTATGTACTCATTGATAAGTGGATATTAGCCTTGAAACTTTGAATACCCAAGACATAATCCACATATTAAATGATGTCAAAAAAGAATGGAGGAGTGGCCCCTGATTCTGGAAAGACTCAATGCAACAGTATAGGGGAATACCAGAACAGGGAAGTGGGAAGGGTTAGATGGAGGAACAGGGGGAGGGAAGAGGGACTTGTGGGGAGTGGAGACCCAGAAAGTGGGAAATCATTTGAAATGTAAATAAAAAATATATCAATAATGAAAAAAACTAAAGTTCTTATGTATAGCATTGTGTCTTATACCCCTGTGTTTCATTTTACCTTTAACTTCGCGAAAAGTGTAATATTAACAACTCAATATTTTGCCATTTTGAATGTAAAAGACAAAAATTCATTAGTTCATGACACTATTTTATGGATTGCTATAAAATATATTGACATGTTGATGCAAAAATCATCTCCAACTTCAGGAGACCTTCCCAAATCACATTCAGAAAATTGGCATTACATGCACTGCTTGATATTTTATTCTTTACAATTTTATAAATAATAATCATTATATGTGTGAATTATTTTAGTAGGTTAATGATGTTAATTACCTGTTGATAATTATATTGAAAATAAGAGTATTTAAAATGTTAACTGTTGTTTTTTTATCTACCTTACAAGAGTTTTTAAGTTCTTATAAGAATGTGTAATTAAATTTATAGTCAATTTCAGTGTAATTATTCTTTTTAATTGAAAACAATTTAATACAGTAATGCATTTTGATTGTGTTTGCTCCTTCTCTAGTGCATCACTTCCTCACAAATACTATCATCATACTTACCCAGCATTATTCTCTCTCTCTCTCTCTCTCTCTCTCTCTCTCAAACAAAACAAAAACAAACAAGGAAAACACACAAAAAGAACCCTTCAGAAAAGTACAAATTTGAAGCAAATTCAATAATATATTTAAAAAAATGCCCAACAAAGAAAAATGAGCTAAAAAAAATCTGTAAACCTAGTATTGAGTTCATTTAGTGTTGGTCAACTACTTCAGTGCATTGACCTGCCCTGAAGGGTGTTAATATAACCTGATAGAATCCACTGGAGAAAACTGCATGCTCCTCTGTTACTAGGTATCAATTACAGATAGCTTTTCAGTTAAGAATGGTTTTATTTTTAACTGATTTTATTGACACAGTTGTACTAGGAATTTCTTATATTACACCCTCAGTTGTTTTGTTGCATTATGCACTTTATCCACCATGTTTTGTTGTTGTTGTTGTTGTTGTTGTTGTTGTTGTTGTTTATAAGTCCCATATGATATCTGCCTTTGCATGTCTGGCTTATTTTACACATCAAGTTTATGTGTACATATTTCATCAACTGCAGACAGCATAATTTTTTGAGATTTATGATAGTTAAAAACTCTAGTGTGTGCTGATATTACATCTTCATCTGTTGTCTTTAGCAGGTTCTATTACTGGGTCATAGTAAAGAGTCCTATTAAATTATGTATATGCAAGTATCTCTGCTGTGTTCTGACTGTTTCTCCTGGCTTTATATCCAGAACCAGCATGACTGGAGAGTTTGTTAGGTCTACTTTAATTGACTAGGAACTTCTGGTTTTGTTTGTTTGTTTTGTTTGTTTTATTTTTGTTTTGTTGTTTTTTGTTTTCTTTTCCTACCTTGGTCCAATTTTTCATTTATTTTCTGTGTTATCTTGGAGGCTAATATGCTCTTTTTTTCTATATTCTTTGTTTACATTCTAAATGATTTTCCCTTTCGTGGTTCCCCCTCCTCATAAGTCCCAGAAGCCCCCTTCCTTCCACCCATTCCCCAATCAACCCCCTCCTGCTTCTCTGTCCTGGTAATCCCCTACAATGCTGCATCAAGCCTTCCCAGTACCAGGGCCCTCTCCTTCTTTCTTCTTGGGAATGATTTGATATGTGAATTGTGTCTTGGGTATTCAGAGCTTCTGGATTAATATCCACTTATCAGTGACTGCATTCCATGTGTATTCTTTTGGAATTGGTTACCTCACTTAGGATGATATTTTCCAGTTCCAACCATATGCTCTTAATAAGGACTGAGAAAGATCAGCTGTTTTTAACTTTTACTCTCTGAAAGATAGGTCTTCATGTTAGAGATTGTTTTTGTTTAGGTGAAAAAGCTTTATCAATTCTTTCAGTGCTTCCCTGGTGATTGGACACCTGTTAAAGTAATTACTGCCTATGTCTGGAACTGCTTCCTATGTTTTCTCTTGGTGGTTTCAAAGTTACCATTATCTTATGTTTGGTTTGCATAACTCTGATTGAGCAAGGTGTAAGAAATGGAAGAGACTTAAGTAAGTCCATCTGAATCCAGACACAATGGAGTAGAGCAGCCAGGAACCCCTCCTCAATTAACGGGTAAAATCACATTACCCAAGCTCAATTTCCAGCACAGAGCTTCATTAATAAAGCCCCTGCTATGATGTAAAACCATGTAGAAGAAGGCTCACAAATAAAACCATACATTTGCTATACATTTAGGCCATACTATCACGTGACCAATGGAGTTCAAAAAACAAAGTTTGTTTTATAACCAGGCCTGGGAGAACTGGACATAGACAGAAAGATCACAGGGCTTAATAGGTGCATTTCTAGTTCTGGGCTTAGTAAGAGATCTTGCCTCCAACAAAGAAGATAAAAACTGATAGAGCATTACACTTGACATGCTCCTGAACTCTGTGCCCCTGAAAAGGTGTATATGGCCACATATTTCCAGCACATACACTCCAAATATATACACTACACACACTAACATATCTGCAAACAAAAATGTACACAAATTTATATACCCATACATGAAATATATAAAAGAAAACTAATGATCAAAAGAAAAATTATATTAGAATGACAATTTTTATGATCGTGACAATTCAGTTTCACTCATGTCAGCTACAGACTACAACAAAATCTAAAATGTTTCAAATTGCTTTATAGGCCTTGAGAAATAGCTCAATGGCTAAGAACACTGAGTTCTGTGTGAGGACCCTGGTTCAGTTATTAGCATCTACATGTTAACCACTATTGATAATACCAGGTTCAGAGGATCAGACCGTTTCTTCTGGTCCTGTGGGTATCAGGCATGTAGCAAACATATACACATTCAGTCACATTCATAACATATTTAAAATTAAAAAATAAACAATGAGCCAAATTAAAATCTTAGAATGAGGTGGTAACTGAGGAATTAACTATGCATGTGATAAGATGCTCAATGAAGACAGAGAGTAAGAAACTGTAGATTGTCTGAGACAGGAATATGAATGTCAGATTCATAGCGTGACTCCTGGTCCACATTAAATAGTCATGACTTAGACATATTGTCATGATTTTGACATGAAATGTTCACAAACATTTTGAAGTAATCTAATCAATAACTTGTAAGGTGATATAACTGTTGCTTACCTTTGTGTGTTTTGAGAATTATATTGAGCTACATAAAAGGAAAAAAAAAAGAAATTCAGTCAGCAGCCTTGCCAGATGCTTTCTGGGCACTAAGAGCAATTTTCTAACATTCTGTACTTGGAAGAAAATTCCACTTTATTAAATTTGCTTTAAATTGCATCATACTTAAAGAAATGGCTTGAGTCTTCACATCGAATGTGAATGTGGTTGTATACTGCCTGGTTCAGCATCCTTAAATCTT
The DNA here is from genome assembly GCF_947179515.1 of Apodemus sylvaticus. Classification (NCBI taxonomy): domain Eukaryota; kingdom Metazoa; phylum Chordata; class Mammalia; order Rodentia; family Muridae; genus Apodemus; species Apodemus sylvaticus. Next base: position 8,705,168 of record NC_067491.1, read on the forward strand.
AACTAAAAAGCACAAACACAGAACTATGCCAGACACTAGTTATGATTTTCATAAGGAAGGTTCATTCCATGAAATGAATCAGACATTTTCGTTGGCATTTTAAACTGCATCAGAAAATACTAAAAATATACTGATGGTCTTTTCACAGAAGATTTATTCACCTTTCACACGTGTACATACTCAATAAGAGACTCCACATCTGCCAATTAAATATTATATATAGCAGATAGGAACATTCTGCTGTCCACATTATCAGCAGCTAATATGATTCTGCATATATCTGCAAAAATATTTGATAACAATATTCTTTCTTTTACTTTTTAAAATAATTTAACATCAGATTAAGCTAAAATGCTATGCTCAGCTGCAATCACCAGCCAAGAATATTAAGGACAAGCTATCAAAACCCCTTTTGAATCTTTAAAATTATTATAAATGAATGAAATGCAATTGAATTTCCTAATAAGTTTTTATGGAAAAATGTTTTCGTGATGCCATCTATGATGGAAACAAAACAAAACAATGTAGTTTACAACACGAGAATGTTATACAAACAAAAGTCCTTGAACCTATGACCATGAACAATTAATCCTCATGCCTTGAGCTTCACAATATCCAGGGATTTTTGCAATTGCATATAATGTGTGTTGCAAGATGTCAACCCCATCACCTTTAAACAGATCGTCCATCCACTTGTCTTTAGTTTTAGACCCTGTTTTAAATCAGAGTTATTTTACTTTAAGGACTGTAGACTTGGGAAGATTTAACATAGTTTCTTGATATAATAAGACCAAGGGTGTTTATACAGGAGTGCCTAGAGAAAAGACAAGCATTGTGTATTACAATGATTTACATCCACTCTCTATATAGTTTAAGTGATAGCTAGTCAAATATTAGAAACCTACAATAAGGAAACTGTGATCAAATAAATCCCAGTATTATTTTGTCAGTCATTCTATACTTGTTGGTAAGTCTGCGATGAGGAGCAGATGATTGATCCCCAATGCATATGTTCACACCTAAGGTCAAACAATGCAGCACTTTGTCTTTCCTGGCTTGCACTACACAGTTGTTGCAAAATGAACCTCTGCAATGTACTTGGCTACTCCATTACAATAACACTCTGAACAGAGACTGTACAGACACTGCCCGGTTTTGTAAAAAAATATGACTTTAGATAATTGCTTGATAATTTGCATTTCATAACATTTATTTTTTTTAAATCCTAACTATCACAAATGAGAAAGATCAGGGGCTGGAGAGATGGTTCCGTGGTTAACAGTGCTTGCTTTCAGATGGCGTCAGGGAATCTGCTATCCTTGTTGTTGCCTGACTACTCGTGGGAATTATCCATGAGTGTGGTCAATATATCAGATGTCAGCAGCCAAATGTCAAAAGCTTATCCTCTGTGGGTAGATTTGTGTCCACTTGCCATTCTCTATGCTAGGATTTTTGACCAGCTTGTGATTTCTGTTGTATAGGAATTTACTCCAAGATTATAATATTCTTTCTTGGAGAGAAGCTTATTAACACACAGGATAAGAGAGGGGAAGTGAAAAAATGAAAGAAATAAAAAACAGGATACATTATTTTATAAACCAGGAAAGGGGATAATATTTGAAATGTAAACAAATAAAATATCCAATTAAAAGTATTTGGATTTAAGAAAGCATATAGTTATACAATTTTCTTGCTTCCCTTTTAGCTCGCCAACATATCTCTTGTCCCTATAGATAGCTCTCTTAAATCTCCATTCAAATTTGTAGCATCTTTTTCACACCCTTTTATTCATGCAAACAAATGTGTACACCCAAACACACACACACACACACACACACAGCACTTTCAGAGCTTACTAGTTGGTATTGGATAATCAATTATGGTCTCATCCCCCTCTGGGGAAGTCTAATTTTTGTTGCTTTCTGCATTCCTTAGTTGCTTATATTTTTTTGTCTATGGTGAGACCCCATGAGATATCTCCCTTTCATGTGTGCATGTCTATTGACCCTACCTTTGTTTAGATCTAGTTTAGGTGGCCCAAAGTAGATTTAATATCATAGAAGCATCTTAATATATATTTTATATATATAATACACACACACACAAAATCAATTTAAAAGACACCTCTTACTGATATCATTAAACATAGGGAGTAGCACTGTTGTTCAACTAGAAGATTCACCATGTCTTCTAGAAGAGAGTGAAGAGGCAGCCTGTAGAATACAAAAGAATCTTCTGTAAGACAAAAGATATAGTCCATAAGACAAATTGGCCACCTACACATTGGAAAAAAAATCTTCACTAACCCCACATCTCATAGAGGTCTAATAACCAAAATATATAAAGAACTCAAGAAGCTAACCAACTAAAAACCAAACAACCCAATCACAAAATGGAGTATAGAACTAAATCAAGATTTCACAACTGAGGAATCTCGAATGGCTGAGAAGCACCTAAAGAAATGTTCCAAGTCATTAGTGATCAGAGAAATGCAAATCAAAATCACCCCGAGATACCACCTTACACCAATCAGAATGACTAAGATCAAAACCTCAGGTGACAACACATGTTGGAGAGGATGTTGAGAAAGAGGAACACTCCTCCATTGCTAGTGGAATTGCAAACTGATACAACCACTCTGGAAATCAATCAGGAGGTTCCTCAGAAAATTGGAAATAGATCTACCTGAAGACCCAGCAATACCACTCATGAGAATATACCCACAAGATGCCACACCATGCCGTGGGTACAGATGTTGCAATATGCTCATAGCAGCCTCATTTTTGATAACCAGAATCTGGAAATAACCCAGTTGTTTCAGGACAGAAGAAGGAATACAGAAAATGTGGTTCATTTACATATTGGGATACTACTCAGCTACTAAGAACGAAGATATTCTGAATTTTGCAGGCAAATGGATGCAATAGAAAATATCATCCTACAGACATGGCCGCCTCCATTGCTGCAGCCGGCGCTGGGGAGTCTCTGTCCCCCCAAGAATTGCTCCCGATAGATAGCCGAGGCAGAGGAAGCCGAGAAGGAGCTGGAAGAAGACTATGATGAGCTAGATGAGACCCTATTAGAGAGACTCTGGGGTCTGACCGAGATGTTTCCCGAGAGAGTCGGGTCAGCCGCCGGAGCCACCTTTGGTCTCTCGCTCTTCGTGTCTCAGAAGATGTACATCTTTTCCAGGGCAGCAGTCTGGATTGGGACCACTTCCTTCATGATCCTGGTTCTTCCTGTTGTCTTTGAGACAGAAAAGTTGCAAATGGGGCAACAGCAGCAACTGCCCCAGCGGCAGAGACTTTTAGGGCTTTAGACTTTAGAAACTTTTAGGACTGTGTTAATAGTCAGGAGGAATGCCAGGGGCTCTACCTCCACTTCCTGGAAAGATCTAGATTCTTTCTTCGGTATTTGTCCTTGTGGGAGAACTTTGAAATTCATTTATGTTTGAACTGCTGATTGTTTGAACTTTTTATTCTTTTTTTTTTTTAACCTTGGCACATTGATCTATTTGAACGTAGTGGGAACTTTCTCCTTTTCTCATGGAGAGACCCCAGGTACACCTGTGCCCTTCATAATGAATGCCCTCACTTCCTGTTCTCACTCCGATGCTGGAGTCTGACCACATGGAAAGTTAGCTCACGCTCCTTTAATAAATTGCTCCTAAGAAAGTTCTTACGTGCCCACTGAGGGAAAGAAGTGAGTACCCCTGTCCATAAGGACTTTTTAAAATGGAAATGTCTAGGACATGTGAACAGTGTGGGACTGGTAAAATCCATTACACCTGTAGTACAGAACAGTCACAGGAATCCCTGTGTGCGCTGGAGAGGAGGGAGGCCGGCTGTAGCTTTAGGCAGAGGGGGACTGGGCAGAGCAGGCACTCGTTACCTCTGCACATGTTGGCTCTTAGACATGAGTATGTATAAAATAGTCAGCACTCACTTTTTGTATTTAAATATTAAAAGAACTCGAACTGAAAAAAAAGAAAAGAAAATATCATCCTGAGTGAGGTAACTCAGACCCAATAGGACATACATGTTAAGTACTCACTAATAAGTGAATATTACCGCCCCCCCCCCAAAAAAAGTACAGGATACCCAAGATACAGTCCACAGAACTCTAAAAGGTCAACAAACTGAAGGGCCCAAGTGAGGATGCCTTAGTCCCATTTGGGAGGGGGAAGAAAGCAATCACTAGTGGGAAGTAAGGGAGAAGGACCTGGGAGGGAAAGTGGATGGGGTGTGGGGGGTAGAGATGAACCTTATCTGACACTGGGGGAGGGAAAGGACTGAAGCACTGAGGGCCAGCAGAAAGAATGGAAATAGGCAACCGTGAGAGGTAGGAAGTCGGGGTGTGGGGGAGCCCCAGAATGAACCAAATACCTGAGAGGTGAGAGACTCTCTGGACTCAAAGGGAGGGACCTTAGATGAAATCCCCTACACTTCATATTGGGGGAGGGAAAAGGACTGAAGCCCCTAGGACCAGCAGAAAAAATGGAAACAGGCAACCTTGGGAGGTAGGAAGTCGGGAACCCTCCAGAATGTACCAGAGACCTGGGAAGTGAGAGACTCTAAGGACTCACAGGGATGAAATGCCTTTTGTTGGGGAAAGGGAACTTACAGAATTCACCTCCAGCAAGAAGACAGGGCATAGAGTGAAGGAGGGATATATATTCTTTCCTTTTAAAATGCTTCCCTGACTTTCTTGATTTGGGGCTTGTATCTGTCCTGTTTCTAGCAACACAGCTTTGCTGAAAGAGGACCTGTGAGGTAGGAGAAGATACTTCTAGATGTTGGTGTTGACAGTTATACCTAAAGCACGAGTACCAAATTAGCAAATGAAAATGAATCAGACTCAAAAGCCACACAGGGCACGTGAGCATTGGCAAGAATGTGGATTACAGTGAATTCTTATATACTGTTGGTGCAGTGTAAATCTATATAATCATTATGGAAAACAGAATAGGGCATTCTCAAAACTGAAGCTATACCTACCACATGACCTACCAGTCCCTCTATTTTGCATTTAGCCAAAGGAATTATTAATAATATGCCCCAAAGATATCCGTTCCATGCTTAAAATGGTTTCTAATAATCAGTGCCTGTGTCTAAGTGGTTGCTAATATATAATGGGAAAGAAAGTTGCAGATACATGTATGGAACTACTCACTTGCAAAAGGGCTTCCTGTCACTTGCACAATCATGAATTGAATAAAAAATATTATGAGAAAGCAGGTAAACAGTGCATGATGCCATGCAGAAATGCCACGTGTAAATACATGAGCTACTGAGTGAGGAGCCTACCTCAAAACAAAGCAAAACCAAGGAAGAAGTAAAATGAACAACAAATTAATAAGCAATTCCTTGTGCATGGGATGGGACTCGAGTGGTGCTGGTTGCTTATAGGTTGGCCTTTACTTCACTCTCTGCTTCATCCCTGCATTTTCTTTTCTTAGACAGGACAAATTTCGAGTAGAAAGTTTTGTGAGTCAGTTGGTATTGTTATCCCTCCACTGGGGAAGGTATCTGGCTAGAGGAAGTGCCCTTTTTGGGTTCCATTTCCCCACTGTTAGGCTTCTTGGATAAGGTAACCCACATTGACTGCTGGGAGCTTCCTCTAGCCCAGGGCTCTGGTACTTCCTAGACATTCTCCCCTCCCCTTAGCTCTGGTAGCTGCAGATTTCCATTCAATTCTCCTGGCCCTCTGAGCCTCTCTCCTGTCTCTTCTCCACACCTGATCCTGCCTCCCCATTCCCCTCCCTCTCCTCTTTCCTACCCAGTTCTCTCTCTCCTTCTGCCTCCTAGGTCTATTTTGTTTCCCCTTCTAAATGTGATTCAAGCATCCTTGCTTGGGCCTTCCTTCTTATTTGACTTCTCTGTGTCTGTGGGGTGTATCATGGACCACCAATAACTGGCCCAACTCAAAGCCCATCTTTTGGGCAAGCACCCATCCATAACCTTAATGAAATTCTGTGATGCTTGCAGACAGAAGCCTGGCATAACTGTCCTCTGAGAGGCTCCACCTAACAGTTTACTAAAACAGACACGAATAGCCAAACATTGGGAGGGCACTCATGGAAGAATCAGTGGAAGGATTGAAGGCCCTGAAGGGGAATGAAATGCCACAGGAAGACCAACAGTCAACGACCTGGACCCCAGAGATCCCTCAGAGACTGAGCTGCCAATGGAAGAGCGAAACACCTGGCACATGTAGCAGATATTCAACTCAGTCTTCATGGCTGCCATGTCTTGCCTCATTGAGAGAGGATTGCCAAATCTGTCAAGAGCCTGATGTGCCGGGGTGTGTGGGCCCATCCTCTCAAAGAAGAAGGGGAGGGATAATGGGGATAGGGACTCTGTGAGTGAGGCATGGGGGATGATCGGGAGGGGGAGCATTGTTTGGGATATAAGTAAGTAATTAAGCAGTTCCTGCACAAGTAGGAAACAGAGTAGAGGCTTCTGCAGAGAGCAGCAGAGAAGGAAGAATGGAGTGTTTTCAATGAATACATATTAAATTGTCAGGAGAAAAAATTTTCTAGAGTTCTCCTGAGGATCAGTTGGACTATAATTAACAACAGACATTTCAAAATAGCTCCAATAGAGCTTTTATGGTGCTATATTTTTTACAAAGGTGTGATTTGTTTTCAGATAATAAAATTCATTCCCTGACTTGATCATTACATGATGTATGTATTTATCAAAGGCATCACATGAGTCCCCATGAATCCTATGATTACAGCTAGTCTGTATCAATGAGCAAAGCTTAAAATAATGCTTATGTATAAAATAAATGTGACCCATTCAGTATTCCTGAGAAAGTGTCTTGAAATCCTATTCTTTGAAAGATTTATAAATAGTTTTATCTTATCATTAGGTTCTCTAGGTAAACACTGAAACATGCAGTATCTGCAGAAGATATTTATTTTTATATGACCCATTTTGTAGCTTTCTAGCTGTTTGTTTTATGAAAATGTGGTTTATTATCTGATGGAGGTAATAACATGTTTCCTCTTGATTATTGCTGATATTGTCATCCAGTAAGGTTTTATTATGTTATAAATCTGATATACAGAATAGGATTATTAATACAATATATTGGAGAAAAACTGTGTTCCAAGAGATAATTCACAAATATGCATGCTTTGTCACCAAAGGATAAAGTTCACCTTCAATTAACAAGCTGCTATTCAAACTGATCAAATAAAATAATGAATTAAATTTTAACGGCAACTAAAGTAAGCCACGTACTAAGTCCATATTCTACTATACTAAAAAAATATATTTGGCTTTCATTATATGCTATAGTGCATATAGCATATGCACTATATGGTTTTAACATACCATACATCATGACATTATTTTCATTTATATGATTTGCGTTTTGTAATGTGGGGGTTTTAATACAGTATTTGTGGAGCTAGAGTGTTATATCTATGAGTAAAGTGTTTGCTTTGCAAGAATGAAGAGCTGAGTTGGCATCCTGAAATTCATACAAAATCTGGACACAGGAGTGTATAACCCAGCATTGGGGAAAAAAAAGACAGGTAGAGCTCTGGGGATCATTAGTCAAATGATTTCCATGAGACAACCTGACTCAAAATAAAAAGTGGAGAATTATCTTGGTATTGAGACCTCTGGTTTCCACACATACACATAAAATACAAATGAACCTTCATGTATATGTACCTAAACCACACACACACACACACACACACACACACACACCTATCAAACTAACCTGCTTGCAATAATATCATCATTAGATCTTTGAAAATTTTGTTCAATGGCATTTTTAGGTTTGTAAATATTTTATTTTATTTTTCCCTCTCCCACCCTCCCCTGCTTCTATGAGGCTGCTCCCCCACCCACCCACCCCCTCATGTCTCAGCACCCTAGCATTCCCCAACATTGGATCATCCAGCCTCCACAGAACCAAGGGGCTCCCCTCCCATATATGCTACATTTTCAGCTGGAGCCATATTTTCCTCCATGTGTACTCTTTGGTTGGTGGTTTAATCCATGGGAGATTTGGGGGGTCTGGTTCATTGATATTATTGTTCTTCCCATGGGTTCCAAAATCCTTGATCTCCTTCAGTCCTTCCCATAACTCCTCCATTTGGTTCAATGACTTTTATTTGAATCCATGTTCTCTCCCAATCTTCCAACTCCTCTCCAAAGCATCCCCCTGTATTTCTGTACCCACCTAGTTTTCTGGCCTCCTGTTGAAAATCTCATTAAGTCTTTTTGTTGTTGTTGTTGTTGCTCCCCACATATTCATAGATATATGGCCTTTTGCTGGTGTGTGAATTCACTGCAGTTCTACCTCTTAAGAAAAGCTGACTCTTTTCATAAATACTTGTGTTGTTTTTCAGCATAAATATAGACTTTCCATTTTTTCTTGGTATTTAATTAAGTTCCTTTACATTTTATTTTGCTGCATGTTCATTAACAGTAGAAGAATCTATAAGCTTTCAGTCAAGTGAACCAACCACCTGTTTCAGAATACAGTCACTTTGGTTTTCTCCACGTGTAAACTTTTTTATCAAATGGATATTTAATAAATGCCATTACCCATATTATACCGGTGTTCATTTGTTTTCACAATTTTTCATGTACTGTCTTTTATAGGATTATGACACTGAAAACAAATTGTGACTCTCAAGATTGTTTTGCTCTCAAAAATGGGATCTCTTTAGTTATCCAGTACAGCCACTAGTGATGACCTTTCTACAGTATAGCTCCATGGAGAGCTACACAGCTCTCTCCATAGCTCTTTCCACAGCTCTCTCTAGCTCTGTTTCTGTGTGGAATCCTTCCTACGACATAATGACTTTTAGTTCACCCTGGTATCCCCAGAAAACAGGATATTTTAGAGGAGTAGAGAATGTATGTCTAACATAATTTTGATGTAGTCATCTGTTGATGGACTGAGGTTCTCCCTAAATTATTGCTTGGTGTAAGTTGTGGTAAAACAAGCGTGGGAAACCACATTCTTCTTCAACGAAGCAACTTCATTGAACTTGGGCATCTCCCTCAGCAGAAGACTGCTTCATATTCTAGTTATTTTTTTTATAATTCTAAAGACTCACTATAATGGTGTCTATGTTTGTCATTCCCAACAACTCTAGGGGAAAATATTTAAATTTAATTAAATTTTTTATTTTATTATTAAATTATTTATATAATTTATTGTAACTGTAGTGACAATGTCTTGCTGTGGCTTTGGTTTCTGTTTTTTTCAGTTGAGCTGTAAAAATGAGTTGGTTTTGTTTGTTGTTTTGTTGGTTTTATTGTTTGTTTGTCTTTTGTTTTATTTTTCCATAGAACTTCTGACCATTTGTATTTCTTCCTAAGATTACATTAAGACTAAAGAAGCAGAAAGAACAATTAGTCTCTATTTGTATCATGTTCTTTTGTTTCCCAGAATTCCTTGCTACAAGTTACCTTTGTCTCCTGTTGTACCTTCTCACTTTTCTGAGTCCTGACCTAGACAATAACTTTGCCCTTGCTTTCTTTTCTATTTTTTGTTTTTCTGTTTATGAATTAAGCATGGGTTATTTGGGTTTTGTTTTCTTTCCTTACATTTCTTCCCCCATGGTGTGTTATTTCTCTACCATGAAGCTGACCTTCATGTCAGATTAAATTAAATAGAATAGATATATTTTCTTTCCTTCTTCATTTTCTTTCTCTGAGAAGCCAAAATTTGCAGCTTTTCTGTAAACCACAATAAAATTGTCATTAATCTTTAAAATGTCGATCAATCCTTTTATCTGTTCTTGAAAAATGCAAGCAGATTTAATGTTATAGTTTTTAGCATAAAGTGGTAACTATGGAAGTAAATTCATTTGTAATAGCTATATTAGTTATATTTGTTATGGCTATATTTGTTATATTAGCTATATTAAATTATTCCATTACACAAAGGATATGTACTTCAATATATCATATTGCTCATAATAAATCTAATTCTTTGTACTGCTTTTAATCTAACAAAATGTGTTCTAAATCACCTATTTTCACTTAACTTAGTTTTCTCCCTGTCATATGTTCTCAGGTACAAATATTTTCTGATGGAATATTCAATTTTTTATTGGCAGTGATATCTGTGACCTCTCCAGCTTTAGAATCTTAATGATGTAGACAAGAAAGGTGTTCCATAGATGATTGTAAATTATGCAGATAGGAATACAAGGAAAATGTAATAAAGTAGACTATGCTGACTAAATAATTACATTCACTGAGTATTCCATGTAGGAAAGTATTCTCTTTGTCAGTTGCTGTAATGAGGGTTTATGATATTTAATTACTCCAAGATAAAAAAAAACTTACAAACTCAAAATTTTTCATAGTGTAACTCCATGGAAAATTGATGTCTGATGACTAGATAGGAGGTGAGGAACCACTGGAACAGAGTTTATGTGTTTTATCTAGATTGGTACTTTTGACCTATCCATTCACTGAAATTAATAGAAGAAAAAACTTTTCATAGGTTAGAAAATTAACAACTTCCTTTTAGACTGTACTACTATTTATAGACATAAGCCTATGGAGGGGGTGCTTCATGCTTGAGTCAAACATGTAATCTTCTAGCCTCCAATTTCATCTTAATTTTTTTCCTGATGGGTATCAGTTCATTCTTCATGACCAAATAAATCTCCCATTACATATACATGCCATATTCTCTTTATCAATTAGCACTGGGGATTTATGTCAGTTCTTCACCTTGGCTATTGAAAATGATCCGCAACATCCACAAATGTGCAGTTGTTGTGGGTGTACATGGACCGAGTCCTTCATGGATATACAGAGAGTGGTAGAGTTGGATCAGAGGGTTGTTCTCTTGTTAGTCTTTTGGAACATCCATACAGATTTGCATAGTGTCTAAAATAATGGGCAATAATTGTTTACTGCCTTAGTTAGCAAATGTCCTATGTTATATATAGAAAACCCAACATTTACATGCTACCATAGAGGAGTCCTGGTATAGTTATGAACTCCACGTGGTAAGAGTTTGGCTGTGGAATCCGAGTAGCTGAGAATGGCTAGATGCAAGGTCTTAACACTGAACTCAAGCAAGGTTCTTTGCTCCCAGATTCCCTCATTTTAAAAATGGAGATGATAATTATATATTTCTAATGAGTAACTCAGCACCTAATGCTTAACATTCTAGAATGTGTTGTAAGTCATTTTCATTTTTCTTCCAATTGTATAATTGTTCTTGGCAAGGGACTGGATACATTTGTTCAGGAACTAGGACAAAGATGACTAGAAATCAGTAAACAGGGTCTAGAAGGCTACATAAGGTAGACTGTAAAGCCCAACAGTATACGAGACACAATGTGCCGGCTTTCTCTCATTTCCTTTCTACTGTTGTCTATCATTGGCACTGATGAGGAAATAAATAAACTGTCTAGCGCTGTAAATTCCAATGAACAATTGGAATTGAAGTATGCTAAATTTTGGTGAAGTCTGAGTTAATAGGTACATAGAACTTAGGGAAAACATTTGAGACTGCAATCTGGATGAATAAATGATAGATGAAAACAATACTCAGAGTTTACAACCATTCCAGTAATTACCAAGGTCCTCTGCTTCCTGATTTTCCAATATCTGAGTTTCCTCCATGGAATAGACCCACTACCTAGGGTACCTCACACTGGCCAACGTGGACTAAAACCATGAGCCAAAAAAATAAGTTGCTTTGCTCAGTATTTTGTAAGAATCAGGGGTACCAAATACATACGCTAATATATTTTCTGTAGTACTATAATATTTATAACCCAGATGTTAATGTCATTCACGATATTAATAGAGCTAATATTGTATCTAATAAAGTAGAGCTAATTGGGCAAAGGAGGTTACCAGTGACAGGGAAGTTTGAAAAGTTTGAAAAGTGCATGCTACACTGGCTGAAGATGTTGCCATGATACTCATCAGTGTGAAATCAATATTTTCCAACAGTAACATTTTTTGGAGCTAACAAAAGAAAATGAGGAAGATGAGAACCTGAGCCGGAAGATGAGAACCTGAGTGCACGCTATATTTTGAACTTTTCTATAAAAAGCTTTAAGGACGTTGTGATTCTCCACAGGGAGCAAATGAGAATTTTGCTTTTTCTCTCCCTAAAATTTAGGTGAGCTCCAGTTTTCTGCTGTTTGTCGGTTCCGAAGTAATAATTTTCTTTTTGTCACAGTCATAGTTACCGAGAATTTGGTGGAATCTCCTTGTGTGTCTCTAATTTCTCAGAAACTAGTGAAGTGCTAGGGTCTGTCTTTCTGTGTAATTAAAACTGCATGTTACGAGATATGCATGATAAGCTTGGGAGGCTTAGGAAACTATTTAAATCCCAAGTCATTATCAAAACAATTATTCTAAAGAAATCCTTTCAAAACTTGAAATACATATGATGCCTGAGTTCAATGCCCCGAGAACAAACATCTGGGATGTCTATGTTACTTCAGGACTTTCTGAAAGCATTCTTTTCCATGGAAGATCATAAGCTGAACTTTTACCTTCTGTGATGGTCGGCTCATGGCTGGCTAGCTCTAGAGGCAGAGTGAAGCTTTTTCTTAATAAACCTTGCAGATTTTGCTTAATATGGGTCTGAAAATTGAATACTGCACATGTATGATACTTTCAGACCAAAGGGTATGAATTAAAAACAGAAGAAAGCAAAGAAAAGCAAGGCAAAAACAAAGAGCCAAGTAGTGTCACGAAGCCCATCTTCCTTGTCCTGGAATCGAGGATGAAGCTAGACAAATGCGTGGGCTGAACGGAAGCAAAGAAAGTGTGGTTTTATAATTATTTGCTCTGAATCCTCACTGCTTGCAATCAGTCATACATACCAACAAAAAATAAAAGCACTATATCGGGAACATTCTTTTTTTTTTCATTTTAATATTTTTATTTTCTATATTCTTTGTTTAGGGAACATTCTTAACCCACTATAAACATGGGACCCTATTGAATTCAACTCAGTGAGTAAGTTTAAGAGTCTTTCCTTCCTGTTTCTGTGCTAAGAGCATGCTCCCGACAGAGACCTCTTTTATTTACTTCTGCCTGCCTCTTACATTTGATGCCACAGAAGCACTAACATTAAACATAATAAGTTGGGTTAAAATACCACAGGGATCTATTGAAAGCAGGTTGAGCAACTCTCCTCTGAAGGCGTTGAGCACACTCTGACACAGAAAGCTCAAGTTCAGCACTGGTTCCCACAGTCCTGTATTCCCTTAGCATGAAGAGAGTATTCAGAAAAGTATGGGAGGGGCACAGTCTTCATTTCGTGCGTATATAACTTTACATAACAGGAAAATGAGGGAGAAATTGAGAAACAAAAATAATCTAGATGCCTCTGCTCTTGTGACAAACGTGCTTTCCTCCTTACAGATTCAGCCATTCATTAAGCAAATTCCCTACCACCATTACATTAAATTATTAAACCTATATGCCCATTGATTAAGCAAATTCCCCACCACCATTACATCAAATTATTAGACCTATGTCACTTATTTAGAAAACATGAGAATTTGCATGTTATCCACATCTTGGTATAAATACTAAGATGAGCTCTTTAATAGTAGCATATTTATGGATTAAGGATGAGGAGGGTATATACAAAAGAGCTCCCTTTATTGATGAGGTTCCCTGCACCTTGAAGAAAGTCATTGTTCTTCAAAGTTTATGTAATCTCACTTATTTATTTATTTATTTATTTATTTATTTATTTATTCTCTTATAGAATACATTTCAACCCCAGCGCTCCCTCCACTACTTGAAGTTCCCTGCCTATACTCTCTTGGAGACCCAATGCTTCCCCATTACATTTCAGAAAGGACCAGGCACTCTATGATATCAGCTAAACATAGTGTAACAAGATACAATAAGACTAAGCAAGCACCCACATATTAAAGCTGTACGAAGGAACCTAGTAGAAGGTAAAGTGTCCCAAAAGCTGACAAGAGTTGAGACATGCCCTTTCCCTCTATTGGGGCTCCTGTACCATCTTTTAATCCACATCCCCTTCTAAAGTATGTCGTCTCTCTAACACTAGAGAGATAAGCACACCATCAAGGCTCTCGAGTCTCGTCTACATCATGTTCTGTCATTATAGGCTATTTTCATGGATTCCTGCCATAATCATGGTTTGTTTTGTGTTGTTTTGTTGGCTTTGGATTTACCTTAATATGTTGTGGAGATGTCTAACAGAAAATAATGAGATAACTAATACAGTTATGGTTTTCGCATTATGGGAATGTGGTTTAAAGCTCTTCCCTTGGTTTGCAGGAATCCAAAGCTTCTGTGCAACTATTGATCATCCACTTCGTGCTTCAACTATGCTTTTGCTCCAACACTGTCCTCAAAGCAGGGCATTCTAGAAAGATAACTCTATGTGTCTAACACTTCCCTTCCACAGCAAGATCTGTGGATTATATCATAAAATAATAAACTATCATATTCTAGTGAATCATCTATTATGGACCCTTATTAATTTCTGTATCTCATATCATTTATACTGCGCTGAAAATATTTTAAAAATCTCATGATGTCAAACCAAACTAATATGAAGAGTTTTACTCTAAACATTTCTACTGTGCAGTGACTTTTATAACAATGATGTGAGTGTTGGTTTGGGGGCTTATGGAAATTATGGAGTCTTGGACTCAGCTGAATTAGTGTGTTAGAAATTTGAGTGTATGGAAATCCAGGGTTGAAAATAAGGATAGGGATGCTCATAAGGGCTGGAAGTAGCAAAGTAGAAAAAGACCTTACTGCTTATGTAAAGGGATAGCATTCATTACCCAACACACACACACACACTCACACACACACTCACACACAAAACACACATACACACACATACTCACATACACACAAACACACATACATACACACATGCACACACATGCATGCCAGCACGAAGAAAACATTCCTCACACACAGAGATAGATGATAGATTGATAGATAGATGGAAAGATGGATAGATAAATAGATAGATGAAAAACAGAGATGAAATCCAGAATATTAGTCAAATCTAACCATGTAGTAAAATAAAAAATTACAATCTTATTATAATAATTATTGTTTTCTCATAATAAAGTAAAAAATCTGTATGCTACATTGCTGAATATAAAATTTGAAACTGAGGATTAGACATATTTAGTATACAATCATAGAAATTAATAGCATATAATGCAGTCTTTGATTATAGGAAAAGATGAAACCAAAGCTTTCTTTACCAATTATTTTAAATTATACTTTTAGAACACATGAAATCATTCAAATTTGCACACTTGTCTTGATTTCCTCTTTTGTAGGATGTATATCTTTGTCTCAAACCAATGATAAAGACATATAATGATACACATATTTGAACCATTAAAGAATATAGCCATTTCAATGCAGAATATTAAAATATCTTAGTTCTCTATGCTTTGGAGATGATTGAGAGAGTGTGTTTGCTACTAATCAACAAAGTTTCAATTTTCATATTTCCGCACAAAATATTTTCCCATAAAGAAAATATGTAACTATGCTATCAAAGGAAGAATTCCCCTCATATCACTGATTATAGACTGCACACTTACACTCTGGGTTAAACCCAGATTTGTTTTGTATAAAAGGGATTTAGAAATAAATTAACAAAGTTTTACTTGTTAACATAAATCAATTTGACATGAACCACTATGAAAGGCTTTTATTATAATCCCATTTTTATTTTAAAATAATTCCTGACGTAAAATTTCCAGATAGCTAAATAATCTGTTAAGTATATTACAATTAGATATTTGATCTTACCCAAATCTATTTTTGCAAGAAAATATTTTTCTAATATGCTAAAATCACTTCTGTCATCTAAAATAATCCCAAAATATCAAATGCCTATATGGACACATAATAAGATATCATTAAAATTATAGCATTTTCTTTTATGAATAATTATGAGAAAGCATACTTTTGAAAAACAAAATATACTATGCTTTTTATCTTACAATTAGTTTTCTATTACTGATATAAACCAGTGTTTAAAAGAGTGTCCTCCAACACAAAATTCTTTATATAATTATCATAATAAACATATATATATAAACACATGTAGTTTAAATTAAAAGTTTATATTAATAAACTTTTAATAACCTTTCATTCAAGACTGCATGCATCATTTCTAATACATGGCCATCTTTATGTGATCTACATAAAAATGTGCTTCCATCATAAATCTGATTGAATAGGCAATTAGTTTACTTATCATTAAACTGATTATTATTTTATACTCATATACATAACATTTAATTTAGTATGTATATTTAGTTTACAAAAATACTCAGTTTAAGACGTTATTGTAAAAATAGAGAGGTGATAAAAATTTCTTACAACAAGCTTATCTTAAATATGGTTAAATCCTCCTGATGACAAGTTAAATCTTAGCAAAAAATTAAATTATAACATTTAAATATACATAGCATATATGTTTTAGGACAATGAAAAATTAATAATGTCAATGAGAATTTCTGTAGAGCAGTTAACCCACTAATAAAGGAACTACCTTGGTTGTGGCAAACATTAATGTCTTTCCTCTGAAAGCACTTTCCTCTTTTCACAACAGAAGACACTGAATTCAAAGCAAAGGAAACTGTGGATACATCAAGTTCCAATGCTACAGTGTGGAGCTACAGAACACCAGGAAATGGAGGAAAGGGTTATTTAAGTAGATAGTAAGGGCATCCACAGACACAGGTCGTAATTTAATTAGATTCTGGCTTATTTTCACCTATGTGTGAGCAGAATAGACTTCCAGAAACACAAAAGGAAGCACCTACTGAAGTCCTGAACGAGATGGCACCAAAGTGCAGCTTCCAACCTCTAGGGAGAAAGAATTGGAATATAAATCCCCATAGGTTTAGAAGGACCCCCATCTTAGTATTTGTTCTCAGAACATGAGTAAGTGAAGACATATCTGCTTTAGTTCATAGATAAATCTCCAAAAGTTTAAGGTGTTTAGCCAGGTATTAAGCTGTGTCTTAGCATTAAACCTTCCCTCACACAGGAAGCACACAGAGAACCTCAGTTCACAATGCATCTTCAATGTCAGGAATGTATTAAATAGATATTTGCCACAGAAATAAAAAGACAAGCAGTGATTCTTAACAATGCAAAAATAATAATAATGCAAGGGATACATTATTATGGCATGAATAATTGAAAGAGTGTGGGCACAGCATATTAGTGATTAAATAAAACTATTCTTATAGAACAACTCCATAGGCTGAGGATATACAAACCATCCTATTCCACTCCCTGTGTGCTCACATAGGCTTGTTCAAACAAGTCTATGGGGCCATACATGACATAATGCACAATACATTTAGTCCAACTTCTAACGACTCCGTAGTCTATAGCAGTCTCAAAGTCACAACAATGTTAAAAGTCCAAAGTTCAAGGTGTGTGTGTGTGTGTGTGTGTGTGTGTGTTCCTAAATATATAAATACCACATGCCCATCGCATCCCATGTTGCTTGCATGTATGTGTCTCCGGAGCTAACAATTTGGCATGGGATAGACAATTAGTGTGTTTTTCTATAATGATCCTTGTCTCTTGCAATTAGAGAACTACCCCATTGATGGGAGTGTGTGTGGAGCTTACATTGCATTTTAAGAAGTCACAAATACAGACCACAAATAGTTGTGCAAAAGAAAGTATTACTCAAACCTCTATTGCATTCAAGGATAGTAAGATTTTATATATCTCAGTAGATTGAGTCACTGCACTGTCTTTTCTACAGAAGTAAATTTCTGGTATTAAGAAAAGAAAATGTTCTTCATTAATGTGGTTAAAATTGTAACAAAGTAAACTCAGGATGATGGATCTGAATTCAGATGGACAATGTTTTCCTTAATCAGCTAACCTTAGTTGACTCTGCTAACACAACATTGTGAAATGGCAAGCCTGAACCTAAAAATATATACTATTCAAGTTTTAAAATTGGCAATTGAATTGCTCATCCAGAGATATAGGAAAAATTTCACCTCTGGTAAGAAGATGAAATGTTACAAAGTAAATAATTTTCATGGGAATAAATAAAATAGAAAAAAATATTAGCATATGCCATCATGCAATGTATTTGAAAACAATATATCTGGCCTCCAGGTTATGGTGATAATGAAAAATTGGCAGAATATTCTCTTTATCAAAATCAGGAATAAAGTTGGGACTACCAAAGTTAGCTATTAGAAGTTCAACGTACAATAAAATATATGTAATCTACTAGTTAATATTTAGATAAAGTTTAATTTACTCAATGCACAATTAACTTAAAAACATATTTTCTTTGGATTAAGGAAATAAATAAAAACAATAAAAGAATATTCTAAAATAAAAACATGAACATGTTATCAGACATGTTATCATGCATACATGTCTTCTTCATGTTTGTGTTCATGTGTGCGTCTATATTTAAGTGATTTGAAAAACACAGAAAGAAGGTTCATACTCTTAAAGAACATCTAGCATAAAAAATAGGCAATTATTTCCCCTATGAGTTGTTTAAATTATTGTCTTTAAAAAACATACACTCACAATGTGTGTATGTGTGTGTGCGCACACGCATGTGTGT
The DNA here is from genome assembly GCF_947179515.1 of Apodemus sylvaticus. Lineage (NCBI taxonomy): Eukaryota > Metazoa > Chordata > Mammalia > Rodentia > Muridae > Apodemus > Apodemus sylvaticus. The sequence goes on from NC_067491.1 coordinate 8,723,783, forward strand.
GTGTGTGTGTGTGTGTGTGTGAGAGAGAGAGAGAGATTTGTAATACATTCCTTTCAGATGAAAGATTAATGGAATTATAGTAGAATAATATTAATATAATTTCATTCATTTAAAATGTTATAATATTAGTAAAATATTAAACTGTATAAGTGTGAGATATAGCTGCTTTATCAAATTGAAGCTTGACAGACAGGTATAAAATGGTTTCACCATACAGTTTTGACACTAAAAATCAGAGATTTGACGTATCTAGCATATGAAATAGGCAACTATTTTCCGTATGAGTTGTTTGAGCTATCGTTTTTTTTAAATGATATAGACTTTGACTTTTTTAACAATTCATTTATTTAACATGTGTTCTTTTTATTTTGACTTAAAAAGATATATATTTGCACATACGTGTTATTTGATGCTTTATTTGTAATAGACAGAAGTTAGAAACACTCTAAATGCACATCATCAGGTGAATGGATAGTGAAACTGTGGTACATTCACACGATAAATTATTTTCCAGCTGTTAAGGAAAAATGAATTTATAACATTTGAAGGCAAATGACTGGAGTTAGAAACAATCATCCTGAGTGGAGTAACTGAGACACAACAGACAGATACTATGTAGTAAATGGTGTTTTTATTTCTTCTGATGATGGAATTTGATTAGAGCTACAGCCAAACTGTACAAATGGATGGCTTAGGCTGAGCAGAGTATTTCTATCTCTATACTACCTACCCCTGTGCCTAGACCTGGAAGCTTCTAGTCTCTATACAATCTAACTTAAGCCTAGAGTGTGTCAGACCTTGAGACTTACTGCTAAATAAGGTTGCCCTTTCTAAATATTTCTGAACTCTGGCTGACTGGTTCAACTCAGCTATTCTGGCTCAAACTCCTCTCCAAGCTGACTGACTCAATCTGGATTGTAGCACTTCTCACTGAATGCTCTGCTTGGGAAAACTAACCCTGACCATCTGTTCTAATCTCTGGCTCTTTCTCATTCTCTGGCTTGTCCTGCAAAACTGTCTCTGTAAAATTGTTCTCTCCCTCCCTCCCTCCCTTTCCCCCACCTCTCCCTCTCTCTCTCTCTCTCTCTCTCTCTCTCTCTCTCTCTCTCTCTCTCTCTCTCTCTCTCTGTGTGTGTGTGTATATGTGCTGCTTTCTTAAGCTCCTCTTATCTCTGACACATTTGATCAAATCTTTCTCTGACTCTCTTATCTAAACCTCAGTTAGATGTCATTGATTGTATTAATTGTCTTAAAAAGAAAACTAAAAAAAAAAGTGTACTATATGCATGTGTGTTGGTTTGAAATGCTTTGGTCCAGGGAGTGACACTATGTGGAGATGTGGCCTTGTTAGAGTAGGTGTGGCCTTGTTGGAGGAAGTGTGTCACTGTGGGTGTGGACTTTAAGACCCCAGGCCTAACTGTCTGAAGGCCAGTCTTCCCCTAGCAGCCTTCAGATGAAAACATAGAACTCTAAGCTCCTCCAGTACCATGCCTGTCTGGACATTACCGTGCTCTTGCCATGATGATACTGGACTGAATCTCTGAACCTGCAAGCCAGCCCCAATTAAATGTTGGCATTTTAAGAATTGCCACGGTCATGTTTTCTGTTAACAGCAGCAAAATGCTAAAACAACATGTTTGCATTCCAGCCAGGTCACATACACTATAAATAAGGTCTTTGGATATGATCCCTTGTCAGAGCAACCATGTTACTGGGTTAAAATTCCTCTACATTGTATATTTTCTCATATATTGATGTGAGCTTTTGTATTATATATATGTACATGTGTGTGTATGTGTATATATATATATACATATATATACATATATATACATATATATACATATATATGTATATATATGTATATATATACATATATATACATATATATAAATTACCACAATTCAGTTAACCCCAGAAGTTACAAACAAAGTAAGGGATGAAGAGAGAAAAGAAGGTTATTCTAAGGAAGAAAAAATAGAATATAGAGAATTATAATAAAGAGACAAAGAAGAATATAAAATAGGAGGATGAAATAGAAGAAATCAGGGCAGGGTAAAGGAGGAAACATGGAAATAGACAACCAATGCTAAAGTCTTTTGAAAACCCTATGTGGAATACTAATATTTTAAAAGCATATATGTATATACATATACACACATTTGTGCATGTACATATATACACATATACATCTATAAAACACATATACGATATACACATATGTTGTGGATGGGCCTGGTGCTGTTTTTATGAACCAATCAATCCCATAATGAATAAAGGAGCCAACCACTGGGCAAGTAGGTGGGACTTCTGGGTTGGACAGAGGAAGAGAGGAAGCAGGAGAGAGTTAGTTCCTTTTGGAACAGGGACAGTAGAGGGATAAGATGTAGCTGTTAGAGTTTCCCGGTATCATGGTGCACTAACAAAGATCCACCATCACAGGGATCAGATTTTAATAAGGTTTACAAGATTAGGTTTTAATTGTTGTGCCCAGAGATTGAGTTACCATTGTTTCTAAACTAAGATTGTGTTGCATTTTCCTTCATGTGGCGGCTTCTCTGGGTTCTAAAGAGAAAGGTATGGTGGCAAAGCGTGGTTTTGCCAGATGTGTACCACAATGGCCATGGGGGATTTGAAGGACGACGGGGTTGATATGGTAGTGATTCGCCAGTGCAAACCTAGCGAGGTCGGTGGAGAGATTGTGGAGTTCAGAGTCAGAATCTCCACAAGATAAAAATCATTTCAGCCTATTCCGCACAAGGGCATAGCTAGCCAGGCCACTGGGGCAGAGGCACAAATATGGGTAATGTGCTGGTTCTACTTTTTTAATACTTTCCCCAACATACAAACACACACACACACACACACACATGCCAGGAATTCGTAACATCTTGCTGAGTCATTGGCCAAGTCTTCCTACAGGTTAAGCATCTAAATAACATAAGCTATTGACAAGGGTTTTGGTTACTCTACACAGACTTATTTAAGTAAGATTTAAGAATATAAGTCTACAAAACTATTACTATCATTTCCTAAAGGTACATAGCAGTAAATGCCTCTTAATGATCTATTATTTTGCCCATCGAGTGTATCACTCAACCATCATGAGAGATGTTGTAGTCCATGGGAACTCTCACAGAGACCCACAACTATACAATGTACTGAGAGTAAAAGACATTGGAGAATTCTGCCCTAAATGTAATCATAGGTATTGATTATCAAACTCCTCCTTTTTATCAAACCCCTCCATTCAGGGTTCAGGGATGTATGCAGAAGTAAAGGCAGAAAGATTATCACCAAAGGTAGTGGATGACTCCAAGGAAATAGCATCCTCCAGGAAAAGCAGATAATAACACTTTATCTCATAGAGATTATCACACTATGCATAAGACTGGTATAAGTTGAATAGAGACAAAATGTCAGCACTGAGAAGAAGTAGATACAAAGTTCCATACCTAGTAAGGAAGCCATTTGCAACTGACACCTGCTGAGAAACAATTACAGAAGGCAGGTTAAATTACATATTAAATAAATAGTGCTAAAATAAAAATTTGGCTTAATAAATCTGTGAGAACTAAGTTTGTACAACTTATCTGTTGCTACTTTGTTTCCATCCCAATTACTTGGTAAAAGAAATCTCAGCTCAATCAGGAACAAACGAGATTGGGCAGATTTCCCACTATACTACTCTGTTCCCATCTATGTTATCCCATATATCTTGGGGTTTCTCCAGGCCACAAGCTTCTCTCTCTGCAGTCTCTCCATTGATATTTCGTAGCTCCTCCCCCTTCCCTCCCACTTCACCCCCACCCCCAACATCCCCACCCCTGTGATCCTTTTCTCCTCCACCAACCTCTCACCTCCCCCCCTTCCTCCTGCCCAATCATTGGTTCAAGCCTTTATTTAATCAGTTAAAGGTGGGGAGGAGGTTCACAAGGCAACTCCTCATCTGCAGCCCCTCTGAGGAATGGAATTATCATCAAAATACAAGCCCAGGGCTATCCACAACACTTACCTACCTTTAACTTCTGATTCAGTTACAGTTTGACAGAAAACTCATCTAGAGAAATTCAACATTACTATTGTAATTACTTTTCTTGCCTCTATGGCAAAGTTAAAACAAAAGGAATTAAGGAACAAAGGCTTCTTTATCACTCCCTTCCACTTAACACACACCACAGTGGGGAAATCTCAGAAACAGTCATATTAAATCTGCAGTCAGGAAGCAGACAGTCCAGAACATTGGTGTTCAATTTGCTTTCCTGCATTCAGTTCATGATGCATGCTCACGGGGTAATGCTGCAACCATTTATGCTGGGTCTGTGATTTAACTAACCAGAGAGAGAAACTTCCTCAGAGACATTCCCAGATGTTTGTCTTCCAGGTGATTGTAGATCCAGTCAAGTTGGCAATCAGTCTTAATAGCCCTGTGATGATTAATCAATAGTCAACCTTTTGAATTCTAAACTTTTATTGTGCCATTCTGAAAAATATCACTCCCCTGTTCTACAATAGCACACCAGTGCTGTATGAAGACTGCAATCTTCATCTTGTTCTGGAATTTACAGTGAAAGCTGGATTATTATACAATAAAAGCTATACTTAATGCTGTAATTATTTGTTTGTTGAGACATTTTAAAAGAAATTAATTGACAAATGATGATCTATGACAAGCTAAATCTGACAGTAATTTGAAAACTCTTGGTATAGTTTACTTCAAAGATTTCAAATCTGTCCTAGAGAAGATGTACAAGACCATCTTACAACAAACAGCAGGAAGAGGTAGTCTTCCCAGTCACTAAATGAGGTGACGAGAGGTCTACAGTTACTCACAGTGTCACTGTATATCTCCAATGCTACAGTGGTTTGTAACAGTGACTTTTTCATTCCCAAAAGTGTTCTTAGGGGTTCAGGTTATTTTTAGGTGATTTCAAATGAGATAGAACTATATTTTTAATATCTATTTCATACTCTGCATAATTATATTTTCAAATTATCTGCACTGCTCCACCATGGTTCATTTAAACTAATTTTCAGCTGCTGCATCTCTTTATTATATCTTGGTATTCCCCAACCCTGCCATTTCTTCTTGACAAGATGTTATTTAGTACAGGTTAGTTTCTCTGTCTCACTATGTAGCTGAGAATGAAAATGATCTTGAACTACTGGTCCTCCTAACTCTAGTTCAGAGTTTGAGATTTACGCTATGCACCTTCCCTCCACAATTTCCTGGTTATGAAACACTGGAGAAAGAAACCAGGGTTTGAGGTGTGTCAGACCTCAGTCTGCCAAGCAAGGCTCACCTCTAGCCTTTTGTGCTGATCCTGACTTCACTATTCCATCATTGGGAATTTCTTTCAATTAAATTTTTTTCAATCAAAAATAAATCCTAGTGTCCCATCTTTTCCCTTATGCAATGCCATATCTAAAATTTCATTACACCAATAAGAAATATAAATTCAAATTTGCTTACATACTATGAATACCTCCTCTTGTAAAATAGGTTTCAAAAAAGAATGTGCTTCTGACCACAACATGTTTACTACATTTTCATTTTGGTATCAGGAGAGTGATACCATACCTTCCATTAGGAGGATTTACTAAATTTCCTTCAAAAAATTTTAAACAAAATCTATTTAGAGCAATACCTGAAGAGAAAGATACTCTTAGCCTTAGAGATTTGACAAGCATCTCAGCTGTCAGTGATTCAGAAATATCATATTTTAAGAAAACTAAAATGACTGCTTTTCATTGAAAATAGAGTGTTTCTGCTTTATAAGATCTATTAGTTTAGAATCTCCTCTTAGAGCTTGTCTGAATATTTTAGCAGGGGAATGCAGCTACTCCTGCACCCTTGACTGAAAACTGGTCATCTTCTATTCATTTTAGGTTATTCTCTTTGAGGGAGCTCACAGCTTTAGGAAGAATGAACATCAACATGGATACCTGCCTAATCATCCGCATCAGCTAATTCAACCACGGTGATCAATGGGGTGACAGATGCCACAGAGCCAGATAGCTCTTACATATCAAGTGAGCATATCACCAACAAATAAACCTTCCAGTTCCATGAACAGATTATATATAATCAAGTTATTGACCAAAAGGGTCCCGTGAGAATCCCAAAAAACCTAATCTATTGCAAAAGCTATTGCTTGTTCTCTATAAACTGATAGGAAGGCCCTGTTGCTAAAGGCAACATCTAGAGAAAATTATAGATGAAGATTCTAGAGAAGTTCAGCTTATGCCTACCTAGAGCCTTCAGCTCTACTGACTAGAGTTTAAGGTACTGGAATTTAATCTGCATAGTACAAGAGGAGAAAAGTAAACACCATCCCAAAACTGCAATGGTGACCTGCCTGCAAGATGTGCTGGTACTATAGAGACTAAAGTATCAGAACAAGTTCATTTTGTTTTTCAGATTCCATTCTATGTTAACTTTCCCTGAGAGAGGCATGGACTCCACCCTTGTATTCGACGAAAAACATGAAATGTCCCTGGCAGTTGCAAAATAGACACAGCAGCTGCAGCTAGCTGATAACGACACAGTGTGGGCTAAGAAAACATAAGTCTTTCCCAGATCAGGATGTTCCTTTAGATGTGTGCTCCTTCCTTGTGGTTTAACCAGGTGTTGTAAACCAATTAGCTTAAAGACAAACATTCCTTTACCCTCTCATGTAACACCAAAGCTTGGAAACTCCTGCTTGCAGTTTTTTCCCTTATAAAACCCTCTTCCCTAGACCTTGAGGCCACTCTCCTATCCTGTTGAATCAGGAAAGTTTGTGGCCCCAGCTCAAGCTTGAACAAAGACTCTCGTGTGCTTGCATCAGAGTTGTGGTTCCTGGTGAACCCCTCAGGATTTTTTGTGATCTGGGCATAACGGTACAACAGTGTCACAAAGCTCATGAAGATAACCAAGCAATATCTGATTGCTTTTAAGAAAAGGTCCATTAGGTAGAACCATCCTGATATCACTTGGGAAGCTAAGACCATGAGAGAAACTAAATAGACCGAGCAAGAAGGGGAAAATCAAATATTATTTTACATATGTAAATGTATGTGTAGGTATAGTATAGTGTAGGTATATGTATGTGTATATTTCCCTGCATATGTATACATACATGTACATCCATATACATACATACACACACACTTATCAGTACCCATTGGTCACTGTTTTCACCATCACCAGAGAAGAGAATCTTCCTCGGGCAATACGCTGGAGTAAATACAGAGACTCAGACCCCGACTTGGACAATATGTGGAAAGTAAGGGACCATGGAACACTCAATGTTTAATGAAATGTTTCTTTCCAATTCCTCCCCTCGACATTCAGATCCCCCATGGAGGCAGAGTAAGGAGGAGTGAGTGTGAGTCCAGAGGGGGTAGAGGACCCTAAGAAAACAATGCCTTCTAGAGACAGCAGGACCAAAGAACACATGAACTCACAGAGACTGTGACAGTATGCAGAGGTCCAGCACAGGGTTGGAACAGACTGGATCCCAGGACCAAGAAAGTCAAGTGGACACAAGGCCCCATCTCCAACCCAGAAGCTGTTTCCTATTGATAAATACCCACAAATAAAAAAGTTACTTTTCCTGAAAGGAGGATCACTGGGTAAGAAAACCATTCATAAGAGCAGGTAGGTGAGCAACAAAGTTCAACTCAAAGGCATTTTGGAGGTTCTTTGTCACAGAATGCTCTGTCAGAGCATTAAAAGTGATGACGGTGACGATGGTGGAAGTGGTGGTGATGATGGTGATAGCAACGATTATGATGATGATGATGATTTTGCCTTACCTGCCTTTTGAATATATATTACTATATATATTACTGTTTCTGCTTCTATATTTCTTGGAATATCTATGTGTGTGAACATCTGTGTCTCAGGATCTATATGTATTTCTTGTGGTTTTACTCTGGCTCATTTTCTTCCTTTGGTTTAATATGTCCCATCTGGGATTGCTTGTTTTGTTTTATCATATTTTGATTTTTTTTTTAGATGTCTGATTGTTTTCTTATCATAAAGAGAAAAATAGTGTGAAGTGTGATGGCAGGGGAGGTACAGAGGGTATGGGAGTCACTAGGGAAGGAAAACCATAATCAGAATATATTATAAGAAAAAAGATGTATTTGACAAATGATAAGGTTTTTGAAAACTGATAAATCATTTTGAAAGATGATTTTTAAACTATGAATAAATGTTGTGAACAGGTAAAGAAATAAACAAATAATCCCCTGAATATTTCAAAGTAGAAATGGTAACTTTCTGTTTCTGTGACATCATTTGTTTACACCGCTGTCTGTATATGTTGTTTTAATTGGGAGACTTTTTTGTAAACACCTTAAGCTTAGTGGTCTGTAAACAACTGAATTTAAGTTCTCACCATCACAGATGCTTAATGTCAGAGATCGGGTCAAAGTGTGATAGGTTCTGGTGAAAACCTCCCCCCCTTACAGAATGCCTACTCTACATTGTTACCTCAGGAAACAGAAAGCGTGAATGAACTCTCCATTGTGCCATACAAGTGCTGTAGGCATTTTATAAAAATCCTGTCTTACATTCTAAGGCTATCACTCTGGAGGCTAATTTCAACATGCACGTAGGAAAACCAAAATAGTGAGCAGGTTATATCACCAGGAAATATAATTTCCTAATGTACTCTGACATAGCAGGAGGCTTTTGGATTAAGAGTGAGTTTCAGTATTAGCTTATTAACTTAGTCAGTTTTTAGCTTCTCTCTCTCTCTCTCTCTCTCTCTCTCTCTCTCTCTCTCTCTCTCTCTTTCTCTCTCTCTCTCTGTCTGTCTTTCTCCCTCTCTCCCCCTTCCTTCCTTCCTTCCTTCCTTCCTTCCTTCCTTCCTTCCTTTCTTTCTTTCTTTCTTTCTTTCTTTCTTTCTTTCTTTCTTTCTTTCTTTCTTTCTTTCTTTCTTTCTTTCTTTCTTGAGTATGTATGGATTCTTTGCATGTGTGTTTTGTTCAATATGTGTGCCTGATGCCTGCGGAACCCAGACTAGTGTTGGGTTCCCTGGAACTCAAATTAAAGAGCATTGTGAGCATTCGTGGGTGCTGGAAGGAAACCCAGCGCATTTGAAGAGCAGCCAGTACTTTTAACTACTGAGCTATCTCTACTGCCAACATTTTTCTTTCTAAAATTTAACACATTACAAAAGTGATTCATTTGCAAAGTTAGATAATAAAGACTATAATTTGAACTAAAATCGCAAAATGTTTTGGAAAAAATAAAAGGTACTACATGTGATTAAGTGTAGTGTTTGAGATAATTTGTGAAGTAACACACAGTCATGAAGTCTGATGAGGTGGATACATTAGCAGATAGAGGTAGTGGCCACAAAGCCCAATGTTCTAAGTTCGACAACAGAGCATTGATGAAAAGGAAGAGTTGACTCTTCTTTGGTCTATAGTCACAAATATTCTAATCTTCTCAATGGAGAGAACAATATCAGATATGTAAGTTTTATTACTCAGGGTTCTCTATAGCCACAGAACGTATGGGTAGTCTTTATATATTAAGGGAATCTGTTGATGACTTATAGTCTTTAGTCAAACTCCCCAACAATGGTCAGCAAAACTGTGAATGGAAGTCCAGGGATCTAGCAGTTATTCAGTCCCACAAGGTAAGCAGTTGACGAAGAGGGTAAATCTTCCTTCTTCCAATGTCCTTATGTAGGTCTCCAGCAGAAGTTGTAACCCAGATTAAAGGCGTGTACAACTACAACTGTAATCCTAGATGATCTTGAACTCAGAGGTATCCCAGTCTTAATCTTCTGGAATTCATAGCCACTATGCCCCAAGAGCTCCATGCCAAGATTCAGGTCAGAAATGCGTGTCACCCACCCTCCAGATTAGGTTCACAGGTGAGCCTTCCAATTCTAGATTGTAGTTCATTCCAGATATAGACAAGTTTACAGGAATAGCCACTACAGATGTGTTTCAGCAAATCAAAGTATTCCCTCATGTGTGAACACTAGGGGAAATACACAAAAGTAAAAGGGGGTGTCATGAGTGTGAAAGGGCACAGCAGGATTAGAAAAGGAACACACCAGGCAGATCAAGAAAACAGTTGACAACAGACACAGCTCAGGATGCTGGGAGAGAAAGTTACATTGCTGACTAGGCACCATACAAAACTTTGTGATGTAAGAACTGTTATTTTAGCCGGGCGGTGGTGGCACACACCTGTAATCCCAGCACTCTGGGAGGCAGAGGCAGGCGGATTTCTGAGTTTGAGGCCATCCTGGTCTACAGAATGAGCTCCAGGACAGCCAGGGCTATACAGAGGAACCCTGTCTCAAAAAACCAAATCCAAAAACAAACAAACAACAACAACAAAAAAGAACTGTTATTTTAACTAATTGGGTTCTTTGTTGCTGCACTGAATAATGTAGATACCCAAAGCATGTTTTTGTTTAATAAGTATCTGCATCATGTTCCAGCATATTTTATAGCTAAAGTATGTTGCAAGCATATGTACTTCATGTAATCCTTAGGGTTTTACACATTGTACATTCATAGGTCTGTCATTAAGGTGCTAAGAACAATACTTGAAGAACTGCGTCAGAAAAAACTATAAAATACAAGTGCTACAGTTTCATCTACTCAAAAATACATAAGAATACCAATATGCACTTTGTCATTTCAATTTTTGATATTTTTATTTATTACCTCATTACTTTATTTCTTTTTCAAGACAGGGTTTCTCTATATAGCCCTGGCTATCCTGGAACTCACTTTGTAGACCAGGCTGGCCTTGAACTCAGAAATATGCCTGCCTCTGCCTCCCAACTTCTGGGGTTACAGGCGTGTGCCACCACACCCGGCTACCTCATTACTTTAAAAAAAATGTTAAATAACTCCAAAGAGACTTGAGGTCTCAGGGAATGGGGAGACCTTACAGAGGATGAGGGGAAGACATCCTCTTGAAAATGGGGGGAGGAGGAATAGAAAGAGGAACTGTCTGTGGGCAGATCAGGAGGGAGATAACGACTGGACTATAAAAAAATATAAAAGGCGGCGGCGGCGGGCGGTGGTGGCGCCTGGTCCAGCAGAAGGGCCATCAGCAGTGGAACCAAGAAGCCACAACAGGACTCTGCCTCCCACCAGTCAGTTACAAGAGTCTCTCCGCCATCTTGGATCTCGGGCACCAGAGAGATCAGACTGAGGTACACAAATATAACCCAAGGCCAACATCGCGGGGGTCTAAGCCCGACAGGCGTTGGCCTGCACACAGGCACTGGGCTGATCAGGGGGCCATTGGTGTGCGAACCAGGCCAGGAGGTTGATTACCCGGCCAGCGCACACTCTGCCATTTTGACTACAGGACGCCAGAGAGTCCTAGCAGGCAAAGTCAGCTAAGAGTATGCACTCACAAATAAGTGGATATTAACCTAGAAAACTGGAATACCCAAAACATAATCTAACATCAAATGAGGTACAAGAAGAAAGGAAGAGTGGCCCCTTGTTCTGGAAAGACTCAGTGAAGCAGTATTCAGCAAAACCAGAAAGGGGAAGTGGGAAGGGGTGGGTGGGAGGACAGGGGTGTTGGTTTCTGCGGCTGTTGGTTTCTGCTTTGATTTCTGTGGCTGCTGCTGCTGGCCGGGCCACACGTGCGCACCCCGGGTGCTGGGCCATGGGCCGCGTTGGAACTATGAACCGCAATGAGGCACGCTAGACCAAATAGCTCCACGTGGACTTTATTTAAGAAGGGGGGGGGGGGGTAGCCGGCGGGAAAGGAAGTGGGAAGAGAAAGAAAGAGAGAGAGGAAAGGAGCACTGCTCAGTTATATACTGGTGGTGACGTAATTACAGGTAAAGGTGGGCTATGGAATTCTGGGTAGATGGCAGCCGTTGCCTAGGCAACGGACCTATACATTGCTTTGCATGGTGTCGCAGACCTCAGGTACCTACAAGGGGGAGAGAAGGGGGCTTACAGGACTTTCGGGGAGTGGGGGGCTAGAAAAGGGGAAATCATTTGAAATGTAAATAAAAAATATATCGAATAAAAAAATTTTAAACAAACAAAAAAAAGAGTCATAGCCCAAGGCTAACATAGCAGGGGTTCTAAGACGGACAGGCTTTGAACTGACCCCAGGCTCTGGGCTGCTCCGTGGGCCATCTGTGTGCCAACCCAGCCAGGAGGTTGTTAGCCCAGCAGACTCTCCCGGCACTTTCAGGGAGCACGCGCACACTGCCATCCTGGCCACCTGACAGAATCAATTAACACTCATAGCCCAAGGGGAACTTTGCTTGGGCCTTAGCCTGCCAGGCTTTTGCCTAGACTCAGGGCCTCAGCAGCTAGGCTAGCCTTGTGTGCACCAACCTGGTTGGGAGATAGGCTGCCCAGCAGAGTGACCAGCACTCAGAAAAGGTGCCGCAGCAGCATAGACCATCAGCACTCACTGAAGGAGCAAACGGGCACCCCCTGGTTCACACAGACAACCTGGGGCAAGGCACGCTAGGGCTGCAGGGACACCCAAGAGGAGGGCAGTGCATTAGCAATCTGTAACAGGGGAAACCAAGCCATCCAGTGTTGCAGAAATAGCCATATAGCCTCACAGGAGGCACAAATACCAGCCAGAGACAAGACTAACTAACACCAGAAATAACGAGATGGCAAAGGGCAAACACAGGAACGCTACTAGCAGAAACCCAGGCAATATAGCAGCATCTGAATCAAGCTCTTCAACATTAGCAAGCCCTGATTATGCAAAAACACCAGAAAAACATGATTTGGATTTAAAATCACTGTTCATGATGCTGCTAGAAGAACACAAAAAGGACATAAATGAATCTCTTAAAGAAATACAGGGGAACATGAATAAGCTAGAAACACAAAAATCACTTAAAGAAATTCAGGAGAATAAGGCTCAAGAGATAGAAGCCAATAAAGAGGAAACACAAAAAAAAAAAAAAAAACCTTAAAGAAATGCAGGAGAAAGTGAGTCAAACAGCAGAAGTCATGAAAGAGGAAACATAAAAGTCTCTTAAAGAATTACAGGAAAACACAAACAAGCAAGTGAAGGAGCTAAGCAAAACCATCCAGGATCTAAAATCAGAAACAACTAAGAAATCACAAAGGGAAACAACTTTGGAGTTAGAAAACCTTGAGAAGAAATCAGGGACCATAGATGGAAATATCAACAACAGAATACAAGAGATGGAAGAAAGAATCTCAGATGCCGAAGATACCATAGAAACCATTGACTCAACAGTCAAAGAAAATGCAAAATGCAAAAATCTTGTATCCCAGAACATCCAGGAAATCCAGGACACAATGAGAAGACCAAAACTAAGGATTATAGGTATAGATGAGAGTGAAGATTTACAGCTTAAATGGCCAGCAAATATCTTCAACAAAATTATTGAAGAAAACTTTCCCAACTTAAAGAGAGAGATGCCCATGAATATACAAGAAGCCTACAGGACTCCAAACACACTGGACCTGAGCAGAAATACCTCTCGTCACATAATAATCAAAACCCCAAATGTACTAAACAAAGAAAGAATATTAAAGGCAGTAAGAGAGAAAGGCCAAGTAACATATAAAGGAAGACCTATCAGAATCACACCAGACTTCTCACCAGAGACCATGAAAGCTAGAAGATCCTGGGCAGATCTCATGCAGACTCTAAGACAACACAAATGTCAGCCAAGACTACTATACCCAGCAAAACTCTCAATCACAATAGATGGAGAAACCAAAATATTCCATGACAAAACCAAATTTACACAATATCTTTCTACAAGCCCAGCTCTACAAAGAATAATAGGAGGAAAACTCCAATCCAAGGAGGGAAACGACACCCTGGAAAAAGTAAGATAGTTACATTCTTTCATCAAACCCCAAAGAAGATAACCACTCAAATATAAAAATAACATCGAAAATGACAGTAAGTAGTAATCACTACTCCTTAATATCTCTTAACGTCAATGGACTCAACTCCCCAATAAAAAGACATAGACTAACAGACTGGATAAGGAAACGAGACCCTACATTTTGCTGCATACAGGAAACACACGTCATTGTCAAAGACAAAAACCACCTTAGAGTAAAAGGCTGGAAGACAATTTTACAAGCCAATGGTCTCAGGAAACAAGCCGGAGTAGCCATTCTAATCAGATAAAATTGATTTTCAACCTAAAGTCATCAAAAGAGATACAGAAGGGCACTTCTTGCTGGTCAAAGGAAAAATCCACAAAGAAGAACTTTCAATACTGAACATCTATGCACCAAATGCAAGGGCACCCTCATTTGTAAAAGAAACTTTACTAAAGCTCAAAGCACACATTTCACCCAACACAAATATTGTGGGTGACTTCAACACTCCACTTTCCTCAATGGGCCGATCAGGAAAACAGAAACTGAACAGGGACCCAACAATAAAACTAATTGAAGCTTTAGACCAATTGGACTTGACGGATATTTATAGAGCATTCCACCCTAAAACAAAGAATATTCCTTTTTCTCAGCACCTCATGGTACCTTCTCCAAAATAAATCATATAATTGGTCACAAGACAGTCCTCAACAAATATAAAAAGATCAAATTAATTCCATGCCTCCTATCGGATCACTATGGAGTAAAAGTGGTCTTCAATGGCAACAAAAATGACAGAAGGCCCACATACACATGGAGGCTGAACAATAAACTACTCAATGACACGTTGGCCAAAGAAGAAATAAAGAAAGAAATCAGAGACTTTTTAGAATTTAATGAAAATGAAGGCACAACATACCCAAATCTTTGGGACACAATGAAAGCAGTGCTAAGAGGAAAACTCATAGCCCTGAGTGCCTCCAAAAAGAAAATGGAGAGTACATACATTAGCAGCTTAAGGACACACCTGAAAGCCTTGGAACAAAAAGAAGCCAATTCACCCAGGAGGAGTAGAAGATAGGAAATCATCAAACTCAGGGCTGAAATCAGTCAAGTGGAAACAAAGAGAACCATACAAAGAATCAATGAATCCAGAAGCTGGTTTTTTGAGAAAATCAACAAGATAGATAGACCCTTAGCCAGACTGACCAAACAGCAGAGAGAAAGTATCCAAATTAACAAAATTAGAAATGAAAAGGGGGATATAAGAACAGAAACTGAGGAAATTAAAAAAATCATCAGATCCTGCTACAAAAGCCTATACTCAACACAACTGGAGAATATGGAGGAAATGGACAATTTCCTAGACAGATACCAAATACCAAAATTAAATCAGGACCAAATAGATCATCTAAACAGACCCATAACCCCTAAAGAAATAGAAGGTGTCATAAAAAGCCTTCCAACCAAAAAAAGCCCAGGACCAGATGGCTTCAGTGCAGAATTCTATCAGACCTTCAAAGAAGACCTAACACCAATACTCTTCAAACTATTCCACAAAATAGAAACAGAAGGAACACTACCCAATTACATCTACGAAGCTACAATTACGCTGATACCAAAACCACACAAAGATCCAACAAAGAAAGAGAACTTCAGGCCAATTTCCCTTATGAACATCGATGCAAAAATACTCAATAAAATTCTTGCCAACCGAATCCAAGAACACATAAAAATGATCATCCGCCATGATCAAGTAGGCTTTATCCCAGGGATGCAGGGTTGGTTCAATATATGGAAATCCATCATTGCAATCCACTACATAAACAAACTCAAAGAAAAAAACACATGGTCATTTCATTGGATGCTGAAAAAGCATTTGAAAAAATTCAGCATCGCTTCATGCTTAAAGTCTTGGAAAGAACAGGAATTCAAGGCCCATACCTAAACATAGTAAAAGCAATATACAGCAAACCGGTAGCCAACA
The DNA here is from genome assembly GCF_947179515.1 of Apodemus sylvaticus. Lineage (NCBI taxonomy): Eukaryota > Metazoa > Chordata > Mammalia > Rodentia > Muridae > Apodemus > Apodemus sylvaticus. The sequence continues at coordinate 8,739,606 of NC_067491.1, forward strand.
TCAAACTAAATGGAGAGAAACTTGAAGCAATCCCACTAAAATCAGGGATTAGACAGAGCTGCCCACTTTCTCCTTATCTTTTCAATATTGTACTTGAGGTACTAGCTCAGGCAATTCGACAACATAAGGAGGTCAAAGGGATACAAATTGGAAAGGAATAAGTCAAACTATCATTATTTGCAGATGACATGATAGTCTACCTAAGTGACCCAAAAAACTCCACTAGAGAACTCCTACAGCTGATAAATAACTTCAGCAAAGTGGCAGGTTATAAAATCAACTCAAGCAAATCAGTGGCCTTCCTATACTCAAAGGATAAGCATGCTGAGAAAGAAATTAGGGAAATGAACCCCTTCACAATAGCCACAAACAGTATAAAGTACCTTGGGGTGACTCTTACCAAACATGTGAAAGATCTATATGACAAGAACTTCAAGACTCTGAAGAAGGAAATAGAGGAAGACCTCAAAAAATGGAAAAACCTCCCATGCTCATGGATTGGCAGGATTAATATAGTTAAAATGGCCATTTTGCCAAAAGCAATATACAGATTCAACGCAATACCCATCAAAATCCCAACTCAATTCTTCATAGAGTTAGAAAGAGCAATTCTCAAATTCATCTGGAATAACAAAAAAGCCAGGATAGCTAAAACTATTCTCAACAACAAAAGAAATTCTGGGGGAATCAGTATCCCTGACCTCAAGCAATATTACCGAGGAATAGTGTTAAAAAACTGCATGGTATTGGTACAGTGACAGGCAGGAAGATCAATGGAACAGGACTGAAGATCCAGAAATGAACCCACACACCTATGGCCACTTGATCCTGGACAAAGGGGCTGAAAACATCCAATGGAAAAAAGATAGCCTTTTCAACAAATGGTGCTGGTTCAACTGGAGGTCAGCATGCAGAAGAATGCGAATTGATTCATCCTTGTCTCCTCTTACTAAGCTCAACTCCAAATGGATCAAGGATCTCCATATAAATCCAGACACTCTGAAGTTAATAGAAAAGAAACTGGGGAAGACCCTTGAGGACATCAGTATAGGGGGAATGTTCCTGAACAGAACACCAATAGGTTATGCTCTAAGATCAAGAATTGACAAATGGGACCTCATAACATTACAAAGTTTCTGTAAAACAAAGGACACCATCAAAAGGACAAATCAGCAACCAACAAATTGGGAAAAGATCTTCACCAACCCTACTTCAGATAGAGGGCTAATATCCAATATATACAAAGAACTCAAGAAGTTAGAGCCCAGAAAACCAAATAACTTTATTAAAAAATGGGGTACAGAGTTTAACAAAGAATTCTCACCTGAAGAACTTTGGATGGTTGAAAAACATCTTAAAAAATGCTCAACTTCACTAGTCATCAGGGAAATGCAAATCAAAACAACCCTGAGATTTCACCTTACACCAGTCAGAATGGCTAAGATTAAAAACTCAGGAGACAGCAGATGTTGGAGAGGATGTGGAGAAAGAGGAACACTCCTCCACTGCTGGTGGGGTTGCAAATTAGTACAACCACTCTGGACATCATTCTGGCGGTTCCTCAGAAAACTGGGCATGTCACTTCCGAAAGATCCTGCTATACCATTCCTGGGCATATACCCAGAGGATTCCCCAGCATGTAATAAGGATATATGCTCTACAATGTTCATAGAAGCCCTATTTATTATAATAGCCAGAAGCTGGAAAGAACCCAGGTATCCCTCAACAGAAGAATGGATGCAAAAAATGTGGTATATATACACAGTGGAGTACTATTCAGCCATTAGAAACAATCAATTCATGAAATTCTTGGGCAAATGGATGGAGCTGGAGAACATCATACTAAGTGAGGTAACCCAGTCTCAAAAGATCAATCATGGTATGCACTCACTAATAAGTGGATATTAGCTTGGAATACTGGAATATGCAAAACATAATCCACATGTCAAATGAGGTACAAGAAGAACGGAGGAGTGGCCCCTAGTTCCGGAAAGACCCAGTGTAGCAGTATAAGACAAAACCAGAACACGGAAGTGGGAAGGTGTGGGTGGGAGAACAGAGGGAGGGAAGTGGGCTTATGTGACTTTCAGGGAGTGGGGAACCAGAAAAGGGGAAATCATTTGAAATGTAAATAAAAATATATCGAATAAAATTAAAAAAATAAAATAAAAGTAATAAAAATGTATGGAAATGCATCTTTTAAATCATTTGGTATTTAGGATTGAATCTGGTTTTGGTTTTTTTTGTGTGTTTTTTTGTTTTTGGACCCTTTCAAAGTGCTTGTAAGACATTTTGAAAATAAATTGACCCATATTTAGAGTACACATACTGGATTCCCAACATATATAAAACCAAGGCAGAAAAAGTGATAGCATAGAGGCAATTCTGAATTCTGGGATACAACAGGGAGACTCTGTCTAAATAACACACACACCCACACACACACACACATACAAAAACACACACACACACAAATAAAAAAACAGTCAAAATGCTTCAGGAAAATTGTGTTTATTTAGTACCTTCTTTGTGAAAACTTCTGTATGCTTCCCTGTGTTAGGACACAATGCAAGTAACAAGGTATGTATTGAATGCACTTCGTGATTGCTTTATGGGAAGACAGTGGCAACTATTGAAGACTCCAGGGACATGAGTCAGTAGCAGTCTTCCTAGCCTACAGCCTTGCATTGGCACTACAGATAAAAGCTGTTGCTCCAATGACATTATAGAAAATGTTTACCCTCAAGGAAGAAATATTTTCCTATGGTGAAACCAAATATAGTTGGACTTAATTAGCTCATATAGAACTCCACCTATACACAATCAGCATATGATTGGAAAATAACAAGCAGAGCTGTATCTTAGGTACAAACTAGGGAATTCATGCATACTTATAGTTTACTTATATTTTAATTACACTTAGTTCTTGCCCGGTTCTTTCTGCTGGGGCAGACTCTTGGCTTGTCTGCTTCAGTGAAGGCACCATATCCTGCTCCATCCTAGAAAACCTGCTGCACTCAGAGCAGTTGGTAGGAACTCCCTCCCACTCCAGAATCCCAGAGCTGCTCCTGGGGGCCCTGTGGACTTGGGACCCATCAGCCACCAAACCCTGCCCTCCTGAATACCACTCCCCTTCAGTCCCTTCCACCCTTCCTACCTCCTGGTCCTTTTTTGCTGGGCAGACTCTTGACTGATCTGTTCTGAACTGATATAATAGTACTTGTCATATTAAAATCTAGGGTCTACTTAAGAAAATGTACTAGATAAAAGTTAATAAATTTAAACATTCTGGAGAAACTCGATGCTATGACTAGATGCCACGGTCACTATAAGCTAACAACTATATTTGCTGCTCAATATAGAGTCATTATTCAGGCAAACAATAGTTTACTTTTATGTCATTTTGTGAGTTACTTTGTTTTGTTGTTGTTCTTTGTTTGCTTGTTATTTTGGGTGTGGTTGTCCTGTGTTATGCTGGTTAAGATATTCCTTTCAATCTTCCTAGTTTTATTTATTTTATTTTATTTTATTTTTTGTTTTTTTTTTTAGTTTTTATTTACATTGCAAATGAATTCCCCTTTCCTGGTCCCCCACTCCCCGAAAGTCACATGAGCCCCCTTCCCTCCCCCTGTTCCACCACCCATCCCTTCCCACTTCCCTGTTCTGGTTTTGTCTTATACTGCTACACTGAGTCTTTCCAGAACCAGGGGCCACTCCTCCGTTCTTCTCGTTTGATGTGTGGATTATGTTTTGGGTATTCCAGTTTTCCAGGCTAATATCCACTTATTAGTGAGTGCATACCATGATTGATCTTTTGAGACTGGGTTACCTCACTTAGTATGATGTTCTCCAGCTCCATCCATTTGCCTAAGAATTTCATGAATTGATTGTTTCTAATGGCTGAATAGTACTCCACTGTGTATATATACCACATTTTTTGCATCCATTCTTCTGTTGAGGGATACCTGGGTTCTTTCCAGCTTCTGGCTATTATAAATAGGGCTGCTATGAACATAGTGGAGCATATATCCTTATTACATGCTGGGGAATCCTCTGGGTATATGCCCAGAAGTGGTATAGCAGGATCTTTCGGAAGTGACTTGCCCAGTTTTCTGAGAAACCGCCAGACTGATGTCCAGAGTGGTTGTACTAATTTGCAACCCCACCAGCAGTGGAGGAGTGTTACTCTTTCTCCACATCCTCTCCAACACCTGCTGTCTCCTGAGTTTTTAATCTTAGTCATTCTGACTGGTGTAAGGTGAAATCTCAGGGTTGTTTTGATTTGCATTTCCTTGATGACTAGTGAAGTTGAGCATTTTTAAAGATGTTTCTCTGCCATTAGAAGTTCTTCAGGTGAGAATTCTTTGTTTAACTCTGAACCCCATTTTAATAGGGTTATCCGGTTTTCTGGGGTCTAACTTCTTGAGTTCTTTGTATATATTGGATATTAGCCCTCTATCTGATGTAGGGCTGGTGAAGATCTTTTTCCAATTTGTTGGTTGCTGATTTGTCCTTTTGATGGTGTCCTTTGCTTTACAGAAACTTTGTAATTTTATTTATTTATTTTAAATTAGCTAAGGTTTTCATTTTAATTATATTATAGTTAGATCACTCTCTCTTTCCTTTGCTACCCAGAGTCCCTCCTTTGTCCACTGTGTCCTAACCTTCCAGAACCTCTTCCCCCCCCCAAAAAAAAACCCCTATAGCTTCTTTTATTGTTATCATTAGTATATAGAACCACTATGCCCAATCCTCTTTCTTAACGAGTATAACCATCACGGAAAGGGAGAATGTAAGACTCAGTTCAGCTCTTACATTCTTGACTCTCAAGCATCACTGCTCTGCACTATCCAGTCAAAAGCACACTTACACCATACTTGTCTGAGCTTTGTGTTCTTAATTTCTTTTTTTTTAATTTTTAATTTATTTATTGAAAGGGGAAGTAAAAACACTTTATGGTAAAATTCAAGATTTACCTAGAAAATATTTCAGATAAACACATTAAAATTGACAATTTTCATGGAAAATTAAAGTATAAAGTGGTAGACATGTAAAGAGTTTTTATATCTACTATTTTATATGTAAATTTTTCCATGAAATAGTCTATTTTTTCTTAAATTTTACCAGAAATATTTTCCATGAAAATCTTCAACGTGAAGGAGTGGCCCCTTGTTTTGGAAAGACTCAGTGAAGCAGTATTCTGCAAAACCAGAACGGGGAAATGGGAAGGGGTGGGTGGGAGGACAGGGGGAGAGAAGGGTGCTTACGGGACTTTCGGGGAGTGGGGGGCTAGGAAAGGGAAATCATTTGAAATGTAAATAAAAATATATCGAATAAAAAAAAAGAAAAAAAAAGAAAATGTTCATAATTCCACCTTCAATCAACTTAGAATTATCTTCATGCCTATCATTTTGTCTATATTATTTCCATGATAATCTTCGATTTCAACATGTTTTTCTATATATTTATTCAATTTTATCAGAAATATTTTCTGTATACTTAATTTCTTGACAGTGAAGTGTAAGTCAGCTGCCTAGTGCTACATCAAGACATTGTAGGAACGCTCACTGTGCATCGATGTGTTTTCCTTTCAAATTCACACCATTTCATTAAATAGAAAACTGTGGGCCTCTCTGTACTATTCATTAAGGTATTGGAAAATTTCACCCTAACTTCTTAAAGCACTTTTAAGAAAAAAAATTTCTAGTTTTATGAAAACTTATTTCAACAAAAATATTTCCCTGGTCTCATATTTTTCATAAATAATTTTGTTTTAGAATCAGCATAATTAATATAGAAATGCAGTTTGGAAATATTCTGTATAACCATCTTGTCTCTAACGTTTTATTCTCTAAATATCTTTTGTTTACTAATTCAGTATTTTAAAATTCCCTGAATGGGAAGCAATATATTTTTCATTGTTAAGTTCTCCGTTTAATGAACTTAAATATGAAAACATTTGACCCAATGCAAGCATTTAATATATAATATTTGTTGATTCATCTGTCTTTATTATCATTGTTAAACAGGGCAATGGTCACAAGATACATCGGCAATTCTTAAGTTGCTTATTCATCTTCAATTCATATAATTATGGGAAAAGGTAGTATACCTAATTCATGGATGAAAATGTTTTTCTGCTTCCAACTCTTTACATTTTGTGAGAAAACAGAAAATTGTCCATAAACATAAAATGAAACAATTGGCACATAAATAAGTTCTTATTTATATTTTAATATTATTATGATTCAAGCATTAAGTATAGAATATTTGTGGCATGTCCTATATTAAAAAAAATAAGAGGCACTTATTTTTTGCATGAGTCACTGCAAAATCATAATCTCATTCAATTGAAGTAATCTTTCACAGCATCTATAAATCTTCATGTTAATTAAAACAAAAGTAATTATTTGTTTCAGACAAACACTGCTTCAAGTAGAAGCAATCTGATATACTTAAAGTAACGTTGACCATATATTAAGGGTCTATGAATGTATATTGCCTTAAGAGCTTTCCTGACCTAATTCTTTCAAAACATTGACCATTATGGAGGTTAAAATGATTGACAACTAGATTCCAATCAAGTTCAAAGTCAAAGCTGTATCTTAATTAAGCAGAGTCATGATGAGATTCTATATAAACAAGAATAGGAATCCTCGGATGCTGTCTACTCCAATACTTGTTCCATGTATTGTTGCAAGTGGTTTCTCAAGTATACTGGGAAGAAAAGGAAATATTATTCTGTGAATAGTTGTTACTGACGTGAGGCGGACTGTGACAAACAGTCTTGATGCCCATGTGTCTGTGTCATTCAAAATAGACTTAATCAACTGTCAAAATGATTCACTGAGCTCTCAGGGTTTTTACGTAAGTTTTCTGAGGATGCATTTGTTTCTATAATGACAAAGCTGGACTCCTTATATAGAATAAGTATGGGGATGTTGCAAGGTCTGGAGAAAATGGAAACTGTTTAGAAGTCTGAGGCACTGGTATAATATATGTGCGGACTTAAAGTTATGAATCCATTTGCATTTTAAGGAGTTTAAATCAATTCCCTTTACATATACCTGTCACAATTTGGGTCTGCTGTTTCTAAAATATGATGGGAGAAGTGCAGGCCATGTAGCCCTTGTAATATGGGCTGTTGTTCCCATCTTAGTGATGATATACTGAATCAAGTTCATAATAAATCATTAGAATTGCTTTCTCCTGTGGAACTCAGGTTCACCCTTCCCTTTAGCTTTTGAATCTGTAATCAGGCTATAGGTTCCCTGACTGAAAAGCACTTATGACACTTGCGTAGTTGTCTCATCTCCTCAGGACAGAACAGTAACACATATGTACCCCAATGGATAACATGAAAATGCTGATTATAAAACATCTTTGCACAAACTGAAAAACTCAAGCTTGCAAAGAATGCTTTAATATCCCAACACCCTTATAATATGTAAAATTATGACTTATTGTCAATATACTCAAATTTTACTATAGCTCAAAAGTTCTACTCTTTCATGAAATAATCAAGAAACCAAAAACAAAACTTAATATTGAAATCCTCCTCACCAAGACTCAGCCTTTGTAGTGTCTCAAACTCTAGAAAAAATACTAACATTATTTTAATCTTTTTCCCAAAGAACCTTAAAAACAAATATACTATATTGTTGTCATGAAATTTTCAAATGCAATCCTTGTATTGAAATTGCTATCTGGAAAAAAAAGCTATTATGTTTAAGATTCAAGCCCTCATTTTATTACTTTTGTGACAATATTTTGTTCATTAGTTTTACATTGCTTCCATATAGGTTATCACAAAATCACTTAAATTATGTGAAAATGGTATTTCACAGATGTGTGTCCCATGAATCAATTGCACATGGGTCTCAGACTCACTATCAAACCCAGGATGGTATATGTCACACTCCTTTGTGAGTTCTAAGGAACATGTTTCTTATTTCTCTCTAGCTGTTAGCATTATGTTGCACTTTGCCCTTGCACAGCAGAAGTCTTTGTTTACTCTAAGTGGCTCAGGGGCACACACACATAGAGGAGCCTGCCAACACTTAGCATTAGAATACAAGCAGTGTGTTAGGACAACCTTCTACAGTTACATCTATAAAAGATAAACCTTATTAACAATTTTATTATGAGAACATCATACTAAGTGAGGTAACCCAGACTCAAAAGATGAATCATCGTATGCACTCACTAATAAGTGGATATTAACCTTGAAAACTGAAATACCCAAAACATAATCCACACATCAAATGAGGTACAAGAAGAACGGAGGAGTGGCCCCTTGTTCTGGAAAGACTCGGTGAAGCAGTATTGAACAAAATCAGAACAGGGAAGTGGGAAGGGATGGGTGGGAAAACAGGGGGAGGGAAGGGGACTGATGGGACTTTTGAGGAGTGGGGATCCAGAAAAGGGGAAATCATTTGAAATGTAAATAAATATATCAATAAATTAAAAAGAACAATTTTATTATGAAGAAATAGATATATGATTTAGAAACACAGTAATAGGACAAATGTAAAATTATATGAATAACCACTCCAGTTTTTTAAAATCTAAATAAAACCATAAATGTATTAGTTTACATTTTAATATATAAATGATTATTGTTTCTATTACTGTATAACCTATAAAAGCAGAAGTTGCCTGTGCTTTTGTTTTTGTTTTGTTTTGTTTGTTTTGCAGGTATTTGAGATTCTTACACACTGAATATCTACAGAAATAAGCAAGGTGCTCAGTATGTGAGCATGTTCTGCTAAGCAGTGTTGAGACATAACTTTCTGGTTGACATCAACGGGAGGAGAGGTGCAAAAAGCAAAGGGAGAGGGGTGGGGAAGGGTGTTTGCAGAGGAGAGACCAGAAAGAGGGCAATGTAAATAAATGAAATAATTAATAATAAAATTATTTAATTTATTATTAAATAATTAAGGAGGGCCAAATTAAAGTTGATATAGACAGCTCAAGCCACATAAGGAAAGCCTGCATGGAACCTGAATGCATGCCAAGTCTTATGCCTTAACCAATTCTTCAGGAATAATATCTTAATTGAATTTACGAAGAATTGTTTTTGCTATAATCAGCTTAGATATATTTTTCTTGGAGGGGGAAGAGTCAAATATAACATCAAAATAGTTTCTGCCACTATAGCTTTGCCAAATTTTGTGTGCATGCAGCTCTACAGTGCAGGAAACAAGGTAGGTTGAATGTAATACTTATAGTGTAAGAATTATATTCTACTAATTTGGGAATTAATTTAGTTAGCACTTAAAAATTCTTTTAAGAATATTTTTTTTGTTTAGATCTGGGGTACAGATCTAAACAAAGAATTTTCACCTGAAGAAATTCGGATGGCTGAGAGGCACCTTAAGAAGTACTCAACATCATTAGTCATTAGGGAAATGCAAATCAAAACAACCCTGAGTTTTCACCTTACACCAGTCAGAATGTCTACATAATCCACACATCAAATGAGATACAAGAAGAAAGGAGGAGTGGCCCCTGGTTCTGGAAAGACTCAGTGAAGCAGTATTCGACAAAACCAGAACGGGGAAGTGGGAAGGGGTGGGTGGGAGGACAAGGGAAGAGAAGGGGGCTTACGGGACTTTCGGGGAGTGGGGGGCTAGAAAAGGGGAAATCATTTGAAATGTAAATAAATTATATCGAATAAAGAAAATTAAAAAAAAAAAAAAGAATGGAGCTGAGCAAGAGGGAACTGACCAGGGGAGGCTACTCACTGATGGGCCCCTTAAGCCAGCTGAACTACTGCAATGCAGGCAGACATGGGTTGGGAAACTCTGGGCTACAAAACCCAAGACCCATGAACACAAGTTAAAACAAGGTTGTGAACCAAATCCTTGAAACTTTGTTACAATTGAAAGGTAACAGAGTGACCCCATGTTTACAGGTAGGGACACACAGTGATGACCCTTCCCCTCCAGTGAGATGTATGCCTACTGAAGGCTAGCTACTCTAATTTTGATTCACCAGGGCAATAGAGTGTGTGACCTGAGACAGGAGCCACCACATCAGACTAAGAGGGTGATAACACGGACCCCACACACCAGTGCTGCATTCTGGTATGATCGGCTAACCTCGGGAACGATGCATGTTCACATCTTGCTCTCTGTACATTTTCCGAATGACTGAAATGGGAGGGAGGGGTAAAATGAGCTGAAGTGTGATGCTTGCAGTGAGAATTCTGGTTTCTTTAAAAACCCATCTATGTTAAAAAAAAAAAAATTCAGGAGACACCAGGTGTTGGAGAGGATGTGGAGAAAGAGGAACACTACTCCACTGCTGGTGGGGCTGTAAGATGGTACAACCACTTTGGAAATCAGTCTGGCAGTTCCTCAGAAAACTGGACATCACACTTCCGGAGGACCCTGCTATACCTCTCCTGGGCATATACCCAAAGGATTCCCCGGCATGCAATAAAGACACGTGCTCCATTATGTTCATAGCAGCCTTATTTATAATAGCCAGAAGCTGGAAAGAACCCAGATGTCTCTCAATGGAAGAATGGATACAGAAAATGTGGTATATTTACACAATGGAATACTACTCAGCAATTAGAAACAATGAATTCACAAAATTTTTAGGCAAATGGTTTGATCTGGAAAATATCATCCTAAGTGAGGTAACCTAATCACAAAAGAATACACATGGAATGCAATCTCTAATAAGTAGATATTAATTAGCCCAGAAGCTCTGAGTACCCAAGGCACAAATCGCATAACAAATGACTCCCATGAAGAAGTATGGAGAGGGTCCTGATCCTGGAACGGATTGATCTAGCATTGAAGGGGAATATAAGGACAGAGAAAAAGGAGGGAGGTGATTGGAGAATGGATGGAGAGAAGAAGTTTTATGGGACATATGGGGAGGGGGGATCTGGGAAAGGGGAAATCATTTGGAATGTAAACAAAGAATATAGAAAATAAAAATATTTTAAAAAGTATATTTTTTTATTCTGAAACTAAATTTGTTTTATGTGAAATACTTAGAATTACATTGCAATTTTAAGTTATGATTATTTGATTTGATTTGACTATTATTTCCTGAGCATTTGCATGGGTGATGAAGACACAGATTTCTTCATTGTTTTATGGTGATTTGACCTAAAAGTCTAAATGTAAGAAATTGGGATTAAAAAATAGGGTGATTAGGAAGAAGAGACACAGCATCAAACAATAGTATGCCAATCATTCCTGCCCAAATTATCACCTTCATTTCTACCTCATACATAAAATTAAATGACTCAGATCAATGAACTTGTTGCGTTAGAGTCTCTACTAATGAGAGCATGTTTTGCTATGGGAGAATGTACAGATCACTGAGGTTCTGAGATGTCTGACACAATTGCTTGATTCCAACTAGTAAGAAAATCATCTCAAATCAAGGGCAACGTTAAAAGCAATTTGCCTAGACTATTTACTCCTCCAGAAGCAAAGCAACACACACTCAGCACACCTTACTAGGAATAACTACAGAGAAGATACCACTGCCTACTAGTTCCCAGGACAAGTCATACTCATCTGAATGACTCACCTTAATACTTTCTGAAAACAAAGAGCCTGAAATTTAGATGTGTTTGGAGGCCCCCTGTAGACAATGGTTAAGAAACAAACCAACTTCACTATGTCCACATTTCTTTTACTGGGAAGCCAGAAACCCCCAAGGAGTACAATGTGAGTGATTCTGTCTGTGATGGTTTACAGCCGTCCAGAAGCCTAAGGTTTTACTGTAAATGATGACTCCCTTGCCTTCTCTGATGAATGGCTATAATTTTCTATTGGACATCCCAAATCAGCTACCCTGCCAGAATAGGAAAAAGGCTCTCTGATATGAAGGTATAATTCTGTTCTGAAGTCTAGACTTCACTGTACAATAAAAACCAATTTTCTAGGAATATGCGGTATGCAAGAGTTAGAAAACAAAATGATAGTTATAGAAAAATTGTATTCTTAGAAAATTTTCACTGATTTTTATTGGAAATGAGATGAAAATTAGGAGAAATTTAGTACAGTATGAATTCCTGTGTGATACACAATTAACTGAAGGATAAAGTATTTCACCATCTCTTAATTAAAAACATGGTGGCAGGCACAGTTCATGCACTCAATGGCTCAGGCAAAAATTATATCTTCTTTATAGGAAAGAATGCATGGCATATTATAAAGAAATGTTCTCATTGACACATTTTAGACAGATTCTATTCCTCATTATAAATATCTTTTCAATATATATATTACCATATATCACAATATTATAAATATTCTCAATATAAGACCATATAAATGTAGTCTATATGGTACTATTATATATATATTCCCTATATATATTAACCATACATATCATGTATGTATCACAATATTATATAATATATAATATACAATATACAATATACAATATATGACATATAATATGAAATGTGATATGCCATATATAATATGTGATATTATATATTACAATATTATAATATACAATATATACTTTATTATATATAATATATCATGTGATATATTATGATATATGATATGTGAAATGTGATATGTGATTGATATGTGATATGTGATATGTAATATATAATATGCACATGTATATATAAAACTTCTCCTCTATATCTTGGAACTAAGTACTCCTTCCTATATGTAGGTATTTATTTAATGATGACTTATTCACTTCCTTTCAAACTGATATACTACAACTATTTGAAAACTAGTATAATAAGAATATTCATAATTATTTTGTGAATAAGACACTTATTATTGAAATGTATTTAATTTAATGGTTAAAAACTAGATTTTACCACTATAACTGCCTTGAAACTTGGGTGCTGTTATAGAACTGTAGCATTTTAGTACTGATGGCTAGTGAGTACTCATTTTGAAAGATCAGCCATTTAGGAACACCATCACAAAGTGTCCGTATTTAAGTCCGACAAATCACGTTTTACTGTTTATCTATGAAAGGTAATATTTTCCCAAATAGAAATGAAGTATTACTATCACAGTGTAACAATCACATGCTTTTCTACTAAATAAGACCTTCATCCATTTAGACAGAATTGATATAGGACACATAGAACTTCATCTCATAGGAAAGCTGCTATGATTACAGAAAGAAGGAATCTGGCATACAGTATCCAAGGATTTCCTTGTAAACCTCATTTGCTTACCTACTGTTTCCTTAAGGAGTATATAACTTTCTAGATTACCTCTTTGTTGACAACAGATCTCATATCTTATCTCTAGAGTCATGAGACATGATTAAGGAATCAGGATGATACTCCCTTTTTTAAACAATGTAAGGAGAAAAGATGTACAAGAACTTTGCCTGAAGGTTTTGATAAAATTTAATAATGAAGTTTTGATAAGAAAAAAATATAAAAATCATCGAAGTTTGACCAAATGTAAAAAAAGTACCCCTTCCATAAAATTTCAGGTCTCCCTTATTCTGTTAATGGAGCATAACTTTTGTTATTACATTTGTCCACACATTTTATGTAGTGAAAGGACACGGATTTCACAGCAAAACTGGCAATATTTATTATTTACATAAAGGAAAATTAAGGTAATATTTTCTTCAACAATTTGCCTTCATTGCGGCCCTTCTTTGTTATCTATTTCTGTGATAAAATATTGTGACCATAACCATCTTAAGATAGGAAATGACTTATTTAATATTACAAATGGGATAAAGTCCATTTCTAAAGGAAGCCACTGTAGGAGATTCAGGCATGCCTTTAGAGAAAGAAAGCTAAACAACCAGGGAAGAGTGCTGCTTCTGAACTTGTGGTGACACTTCCCATAGCATTCAGTATCAAAAAAATGATCTCACAGACATGATCAAAAGCCAATCTGATAAATGTTACTCCTCAACTGAGGTTTGCTCTTCCCACATTATTTTAGTTTAGGAAACAAACCTTTCATAAAAATGTTTGGCTTCTACTTTAGTCCAGTGGTATAATGCTTTTCTAGAGGTCTTAAGGGACAGTGCTTATTTGAACAGTGCCTGGTTTCTGATTCACCTTCCTTTCGAATCTGTATGTTTCCTTTGGAAAAATGTTTATTCAAGTCTTTTGTCTTGTATTGGCTGGTTTTGTGTGTCAACTTGATACAGTCTGGAGTTAATACAAAGAAAGGAACTACAGTTAGGGAAGTGCTTCCATGAGAGCCAACTGTGGGGCATTTTCTCAATTAGTGATTAACAGGGGAGGGCCCCTTGTGGGTGGTGCCATCTCTGGCCTGGTGGTCCTGGGTTCTATAAGAGAGCAGGCTGAGCAAGCCAGGGGAAGCAAGCAAGTAAGAAACATCCCTCCACGGCCTCTGCATCAGCTCCTGTTTCGTGGCCTGCATGAATTCCAGTCCTGACTTTCTCCAAAGATGAACAGCAGCATGGCAGGGTAAGCTGAATAAACCCTTTCCTTCCCAACTTCTTTCTTGGTCATGATGTTTGTGTAGGATAGAACCCCTGGCTTGTCTTCAGTTGGTTTGCCTATTTATTTATTTATTTATTTATTTATTTATTTATTTAACTATTGAATTTGAGTACTTTTTATTAGTTGGATATTAACTTTTTCAACTATTTTCTCCTATTCTTACTCTGCTCATTGTTTATTCTGCAGACATGTTGATTGTTAGAGAGCTTCTAGCCTAATTTAGCTTCTGATGCTGGTGCTTTGGTTGCTATAACAGATTATCAGGATGAATGCTCTAAAGTTACAGCCTAGGATTTCCTCTACAATTTTTTTTTTAAATTTCAAGCCTATATTTTAGTCATCTTAGACCACTATGAGTTCATTTCTGAGTACTGTACAGATCAAATTTCATTTTTGTTGATACTGGTCAGCCATGTGGTCATGTATGGGAAAACTTATTTCTTTTTTGAGGAAGAATGTGGATAAATGTTTGACATCCTTAGCCACCCTAAAGATGCAAATCAAAACCACACTGAGGTGACATCTCCCTCTAGCAACAATGACTTTTATTCAGTGAAAACAAATGCTGATTTGGGGAGTAGAGCTCTCAGAATCTATTGACAGCAATATGAGTGTTCCTTAGAAACTAAACATAGAAATAACATGTAACCCAGCTCTACCCACCCCTGGGTTCAGAAGGAGAGAACTGTTTCATCAAGATGATGGAGCACACTCATGTTAACTGCACTGTGACTCACAGTAGCCAAGTTACAGAGCCACCACAGACATCCATCAGTCAATTACATATGCATAATAGAACACTATCCAGCCATAAAAATGGAAGTCATGCTAAACAAAATAAGCCACACTCAGAAAGATGAATAACACATGTTTTGTATTCTATACAGCACACGTGTGACATGAAAATATAAGAATCATTTAGCAGGAGGGAGCAGCACATCAGTAGGAGGGAGGAATTAGAGAAATGAATGGGAATGAGAAGTGAATCAAGTTGAGGGTTTACATACATGAATGTATTAATTGAAATCCATTATTTTACACAATAATTTTAAGATTTAAATAACAGATTAATGTTTTACTATATATACATAGACTATCATTTTCATCCTGTGGCTGTATAGATTGTTTTTCATATCTTTGTGACATGAAAATCTATATAGATATTTCTTTGAGACTTTGATACCAGTTTTTGGACATACAAACTGAAGTAAGATGGCCGACATGCACTTTGAGTCTTTTGCATATTTAAAGGATCCTCAAGGCTGTTTTCATAGTAGCACTATGCATCCTTTCAATTAAGAGTGTAAACAATTTCATTTTCTCTATATCTACCAAGGCCTTCACAAATTAATCACGATATGAATGGGTTATGTGTCATTGTGCTTTTAGTTTGCATTTCCCCAATTGTGTGGTATACAAAACAATGACACTTCTCTCTAAATATTAGGAACAAATGAGGAAAACAGCCAGCTGTAGAAGGTCATATGTTTAGTAAATCTATTTGTATGAGTTCTCTGCAAGATTCCATCTTGCAGTAGAAAGTAAAGTGATTGTTTGGAAGAGAGAAAGAGAATTTGTTTAATGGCTTTGTTGGTTCACTTATGAAAACCGAGTATGTTTGTGAGGTCTTTGCAAAATTTTGTGTGTGTGTGTGTGTGTGTGTGTATGTGTGTATACATATATATATTATACATGTACATTATATATATTATATAGCATAATATATAATTGTATATTATAATATAATAATATATAATGTAGATATAATATATTATATATATGATAATGTACATCATATATATATAATATATGTAATTAAATTATTGTCAATAGTGTCGACATATGTGTGCTTATCCTGGTCACATGTACACACGTCAGAACCTCCTGATGGTCAAAATAGTCCGTATTAGGCAAACCATCCCTTCCATCTTGGTTTTTTTTTTATCAAGCAAAGTCAGACAATTTCATCTCACTATTCAACTACCTTTACTGGACTCTTCTTCCAAATCATCATACAAACTCATCGATATCCTACTGTTATCTACAATTTGGACTTTTTTTCTTTTCTTAGAATGTTTTTAATTTATTTCTTCAAATTTTCAGGTGATATATTTATATTTTCCCTTCCCCTAACTGCTTCCAGATCCCTCCTCTTCCATATTCTTCTCTTTAAAAAAAATAACAAAGAGATTATCGAGTCCAACTCCATAGTTCATCCATTCTCAGAAGTTCCAGTGAAATTCTGTGTAGCTTTTATATTCTTCAGCATAGACACATTATAGTGGAAGTTGCGTTTCACATTTCTGTTTCTTAAGAACTTTGTATTATTGCAAATGTCAAGCTTCAACATACTCCTTTTCATGATATGTAATATATAGTGTTGTATAATAAACAATCAGTCATTATGTAACATAGCATACTGTAGTTGTAATTATGTGGTATATAATCTTATATATTACTTGTTTTATCCCTCTTTTTGGATGTCAAACTTTTCTATTCTTATTTGGTTTTGTGTTTTGAGGTTTTGCTATTGTTGTTTAACATAGTTTCTGATAACTCCCCCCCCCAACTTCAGGATTAATATCATTTTTAAATTTTGCTTTCCCCAAGTCAAGTAACTATTCTTCAAATCTCTGTGATCTGGAATAGAACACCTTTTAAAAGCATTTTTAAAATTAAAAAAAAATCATATTATGCACTCAATAAATATAAAAACCAAAATAATTTCAAAATAAATGCAGCATATTGAAGGAGCTCTTGTCCACATGGGAATCATGAGGTCAAGACATATTTGTAAATATTAAACATATAAAAATGTCCTTTCCTTACACACATAATCCTTGAGAGACTTGAAGCCTCAGGGAGTAGGGAGGAGTGACAGGGTAGGGTTACTGGGTGGGGACATGCTCTTGGATATTGGGGGAAGGAGGTGTGGGGTGAGGAACAGTCAGAGAGGACTGACTGGAAGGTAGATAGTAACTGGATTTTAAAAAGAAATTAAATAATAATAATAAATAATAATAATAATAACAATAACAATAATAATAATGGCACCCATTCCATCTGGTGTGATCTCTTTTAAACAAGCCTTCAAAGTTGACCAGATGTCTTTGTTTGATAACAAATTTGACACTAAAAATAGTGGAAGCAAAGAACATGAAAAACCAATGTGATAGATCACAATTATTTACTTAACGTTTATTGAAATTCTCCACTCCAAAATACGTCCAGTCCATACAGCACGACCATTCTTGCTCTTCAGAGCAAATACATCTAAAAGGAATCATCCAAAGAAATGTGTGTGGAAGCTGAAAGGAACTCTTACTGAGAGAAGCTTCCTTTCTTGTCTAGAATCTGGCTCCCTGAACCAAAGCAGAGCCATTGGAGAGCAACTGAAACTCTTAAGTCCCTTCAGTAGATACGCCATCTAAAAGGTTCGACAGTTAAAAACCAGTCCTTGGAGCAGAGAATTGCCTTACCTGGCATCAGTGGGAGGGGAGACCCTGGGTCCTGTTGAGGCTTGATGCCCCAGCATAAGGGAATAGTGGGGTGGTGAGGCTGGAGTGAGTGGGTGGGCGTGCAGGGGAGCACAGCCATAGAAGCAGGGGGGATGGGATAGGAGGTTTGTGGAGGAGAAACCAGGAAGGGTAATAGCATTTGAAATGTAAATAAATAAAACAGTTAATTAAAAAATAAGAGAAAGTGTCTCGTACATGACGGCTTAATAAATTTCATATGAATGCTCTAAATTAAAATAAATCAGTCCTTGGAAAGAATAGTTTGCCTTTCCTGATGTACTGAAAATTATCCCAGGAAAGAATAGACCCCTAACAGAACATAAATGTAAATAAAAGCACACCTTTAACAATCAGGTAGAAATATTATGTACCCAGAACCAGACAATATTTTGATATTATGGCTTTTGTATTACCTTGGATTTATATAGCTACTATTTGCAGTAAATTTTACAAAACGAATGACTTCATTTTAATGTGGGAACTATATCACTTCCTAAAAGGGTAATACAAAGCTTGGGGCTCACCCTTTATAGCTAGCATACAGCAAAAATAAAATGTTTCTGCAAAATAATTTAAGTTATGAAGCATTATGCAAATTTAAGGAATTCAAAGCTGTTCCATCTAAATTATGTAAGGATGGATCGGAATGTCTGTGTAGAATACACAAACTTCCCTCCAGCTCCCACTTCCCAAGCCCTCATGGAAATACAGTCCTAAGGTGAGGCAGCCAGCGAAACTAGGAGGAGGAGGCCACAGTAGCACTCGACCTGGGCTGCCCTGTCTTCATGATGAATATTGCTGTGAGGATCTGGAGGGGCGAGTTTGGGCTACACTACTTTGTTCTCCCAGTGGGTCGCACACTTCAGCCACCTGCCCAGCAGCTCCCTGGATTCACGAAAAATGATTTGTCTACTTCAACGGCTGGGCATTCTTAAACCTTCCCCTGCTACCCAAGACCTAAGCAGGGAAGTGGCCAGCGGCCACCGACCGGAATTCTCTCATGGCTGACTGGCTTTATCTCCTGCAGCTCCTGCGTCCATCTGTTTCCCGCCACTTCATGGCGACCCTTTTTCTTCCACCCTGCATCCTAGCCCATGACACTCTAAGGGTCCAGCCCTGTCTCGTTAACTTTCCCAGCCATTGACTTCTGGCATCTTTATGGATCAGTCAAAAACAAATCGGGAGCAAGGACCCTTAGCATTTGGACACGATTGAATCAAAACAGTAGATCAAAGCTCAATGCATATCTTCGTTTCCATGAGGACTTGGGAAGTGGGGGCTGGAGAGAAGTTTGTACATTCTACACTGATATTCCAATCCATCTTTACATCTCCAATAGGATCAGCGAGTATGCAGGCAGGGAGGCTCCAGGGAAGTCAGAACTCAAGCGGTTAAAGATGGCACTGGGTAAATAAAGCACTCACAGCATAGGAACTACTTCTGCTCTGTTCTCCATGTTATTTTGATAATATTACTCAGAATACTAGCAGAATTTAAAGGTACTGTGATTTATATTGAGAAGTCTCTCCTCTTCCTCCTCCTCCTCCTCCCCCTCCTCCTCTCCTCTTCTTTCTCTTCTTCTTCCTCCTCATTTCTTTCTATAAATGAATATCATTTGCTATTGACCTCAATCTCAAGGCTAGAGTTTTTCAGGCTGATTTAATAAAACCATGAAAATGAAAGTGTCCATTTTCAACTTGATAATAAATAACTAAGCTAAGACTCCAGAAGAAGGCTGGGGAGAGAGGAACATGACAGTATTCATCAGTGGGTAGCAAATGATCACCAGCAATTTATGAAGTGGGATAGGAAACAGGTGATTATTGATGGCACTGAAGAAACAGAAAGTTTGCAGGTTGAAATAAGAAGCTTAAACTGGGTTCTTTAATTATTAACCATACTCTACATATATTTATATGTAGATATTTACATATTTATATGTAGATATTTATATATATTTATATGTAGATTATTAATGGTTGTCTATAAGTAATACTTTGAAAATTAAATAAATTAGTTATAAATATGTGAGTGCTCCATATATATATATACATATGTATATATATATATATATATACACACATACACACACACACACACACACACACACACACACAGAAAGCATGTGCTGCTAATTGGAAGATTCTGGCAAAATACATTAAAGTAAATGCTTTCAAATACAAACACACACACACACACATACACACACACACATACACATTCAATTAGTGGAGCAGAATATCAGCAATGCTCTCATGAGCTGTATGGAAATAAAAATATCAATGAGCCAAAATGTGGGCTTAAAAATAATGGTGGCTGATAATTTTAAAAGATATTGATTAATCATATCATCATCATAAAGAAGACATTTTATATATGTAAGTATTCAGGGGAGAGAATCCTGTAATATTCTAGAAGACAACTGGTTAACTTCAGGCAAACAATGTTGTACATATTCAATATGGTAGTTGTATATATGAACTCAGAGACTGCAGAAACATCTTTAAGACCTCCATGGGCTCCAGCCAGATTAAATTCCTACATAAAATATCACCCCTAGCAGGTCGCTATTGATACTTGATAGCTACTTGGAGAGGGAGAGTCAGTTTTCTGATGTGAGCCTTATAGATAAATTATGCTCTAGGTCAGGCCCCACAACCAAAAGTTTTGGGCAACACAAAATAAATTTGGTGGAAAAATAACAGAAGAAATTCAGTGTTAGGAGTATAGGGAGGTGAGAGTAGAGAAAAATTATATAGAAGGATCTGGGTAAGATAAAATGGACTGGACCTATTTCTCAAAAAATTGATGAAATATTACATTAAAATACATTATTATAAAAGTTTTATCAGAGAAGTAATAATAAAAATGGGTATCAGATAAATATAACATGATAAGATATTTTACACATAGCTATAATAATAATAAAACTCTAGAAGCAGATGGCTAGTAAATTTCTGAAGATTTTTGGAAAAATAAGCAAGATACTTTAATAACAGCCAAACAACAAGTATCTTCATAAATTTTAAATTCAGAAGTTACATTGTCATATACTAACCTCTGTCACATAGGCGTATAATCCCTGTACATGCGAAGTCAAAATAGGAAAATTAGTTCAGGTTCATTCTTTTTTTGTAAGCACACACACACACATACACACACGTATATGTATATATGTATGTGTATGTGTATATGTATAGTCACACACACAGATGCATATATCATATATAATCCTTTTGTATATATTTATCATATATGGATATATATATGCTTCTGTATCCATCTGCAATTCCAGCTTAAGATCTTCTAGTATTTGTATGCATACATTTGATGCACTTGTGTATTTGCAGACAAATAGCCATGCAGGTAAAATAATAAAGTACAATTTACAAAGAGAGAAAACCATAGAACTCACATTAGTACCAATTATCTCTTACTCCAGTTCTATATGACCCACTTTATTGTGCTATGTAGACTTAGAGACTCCCTACTACTGTGGCTAATTTATTTCTACATTTGTAGTATAATCAAAGTCTCTTCTTGTACATATTGTCATATGTACCTTTCTGTATCATTCATGGAAGCCTCCTCTTCCAGCCCTCTCATACTTTCTACTAGTATGAGCATTTCCCACAGTAAATCCCTTTTATATATACTCCTAACTTGATTTCTGTTTTGTAAAGAGCCTGAATTAACATACTGATATACTGGTAAATGTCCCATTTTGTGTCAAGTAAAGTTTACCAAGTATTCTTCATTATGTGTTTGAATATTTAAATATAAATTTCTGGTGTATAAAATTGTCTTTCATAAAGTTAATTTTCATTTCTAGAACACTATTTTTTCTTTTTAAGTGGTTGCCTTGAAGTGTTAGATAAGGATTATAAGGATATTTTGAACACAACTATAAGTTTCTAGAGTACATTTTTAAAGAACATGCAATCTATGAATTATGCAAACTACATATATAATTCTTAGCTATGGAATTGTGTAACACATTGAGTGTAATCAACTAGATGGACCAAAATAAAATTAAAGAAATTAATGACAAACAATATAATAATTGCACTTAAAATGTTTAGGACCCATTTAGTTTGTTTGGCGGAAAGAAATCCAGCTATAGCACCAAGCACACAGTACTTTAATAAAACACGTATCGAATTATCTGAAGCATTCCGAACACTCATCAGGTGATCAAAGAACAATGGTTATCTGATATATTGGCTGGACACAAATAATCATTGACTTAGAGATAAGATGTGGTACACATATTCACATACACACAGACACACACACACAGACTGAGACAGAGAGACAGATATTGAGACATATTTTAGACATATAAGAGAAAGCATTATGCTTGAAAGTGTAATTTTGTCAGTCTCAATTCTTGGTCATTTTAATGAGCAGCAACAATTCTTGCCATAATCTTACAGTGAGGCTTCTATGTGTAAAATTATTTACTAAAATTATATGCTTTAAGTCTTATAAATAATACAAGATTTAATGGCATAAAACATAATTTTGCAGGGATGTGATATTGAGACTAAATAAAAGCTACAAAGGTTTTCAACTATTTGGAAATAGTTTAAGTATTAAAGCTTTTAGAACAAGCAGGTATGGTGTTAAATTGTACAGGCATAAAAGCTACATGATCATAGAGGCATGAGATTATCTTTATGAAATTTTTTATTCCATAAATGTTATTTGACTGACATATATACTAGGCAATTCTTATATGACTATTATTTCTCAGTAAATTTACACAAGATAAAGATTCACCATTTATAGACATTATGTTATCCGCAGCAACACCAAGACTTGATGTGTGAAAGAGAGTGAGACAGTAAAGATAGAAAATAGAGTTTTATTTTAAAAATAGAGAATAATTAAATTGTGTCATCTGCATAAAAAAGAAAAAATTGATGTTGTATTAATCAAAATGAGCAAAAACTGAAGAGAAATATTTTTCTCTGATATGGAAAGTAGCTTCTTCCCACTCCATGCACATATATACACTACATACAAAGTGAAAGTTTTAGATGAAGAATAGGAATAGAGGAATGGTAGCAGGTGGTCAATATAGTAAAAATATATTAACTATCTAACAGATATTGAGTCATAAAATATGTCCTTTTGTAGAAAGAATATGCATTCTTTTAAAAGTGAGGTTGGAATAAAACTTTGTGAGACAATCATATGGTTAACAAAAACTAAACAAGCAAAATCTGTGTGATATTTATACCATGTAAACAATCTTACCTAATCAATTTTCAAAGAGAAACCATTCCAAGCTATATATCATATGCAGAACACTCTGTAGGTGTGGATGTGGAGAGGTACAAGGTTTGGGATGTAAAAAGACAGATGATAGATGGATAGATAGATAGATAGATAGATAGATAGATAGATAGATAGATAGATAGATAGATCAATGTTGAAGAAAATTTTGATTAGACAAAATGCAAGCAAAGATTCCAAAAGAACTCTGTGGGTGTGTGTTTTGAACCTTTGAATGTGTGCGTTTCACTTGGAATAATCATAGAGGCCAGGAAATTAGTAAAAGGTCACAGAGAAATTCCAAGGGAGAGGAGATAAAATGCAGTGACCTAAGCATGTAAAGGGGAATACTGGAACAAGAGTGATTAAATGATGTAGAGAAAATATACACTGTGTATTGTATGGACACATCACCTATCAATTAGAAAAACCTGTGGCCAATGGCTTAGGCTGGAAATAGACGTGAGGCATTTGGGAGAGAAAAAGGAATCTGGGATAAAGCCAGGAAAAAATTGTTGGAAGATGTGACAAGATGGGTCATGGTACCCAAGCACAGGTAACCAGCCATATAGCAGGATGAGGACTAGAATAAATGGGATGTTTCAGGTTATATCTAGTCAAGAGAAAGCCCTAGGTATATGTCTAAGATGTTTGTAATTATATTTTGCGTCTGAGTTTATTTCTGGGAGCACGGGGATTGGAGGAAGAACAGGACCCTGCTTCAACAAAATGGGGTAAAAGGTGAAAGGCAGAGTAGAGGAAGAAATAGAGAGAGGGATAAATAACTCAAAATGCCTTTGAAAAAGTCATATGGAAAGCTGTTACTGTAAAATCTTTGAAATACACACACATGCATACATATTTACACACACACACACACACAGAGACAGACAGAGAGAGACAGAGACAGAGAGAGAGACAGAGACAGAGAGAGAGAGAGAGAGAGAGAGAGAGAGAGAGAGAGAGAGAGAGAGAGAGAATTACCCTATAATGTGGCTTCAATGCCCCCACAAGCCACAAGGTAAAAAACAAAGCAAAACAAAGAAAACCAGTGCTAGGAATAGATTATTCCCTTTGAAGTTGTTGGCCACAGAGATCCAATAGACTCCAAAACATTCCAAGTTACTGACTGTACTATTACTTATCCTCTGGAACTTGACAATAGCCATCTATTGATGGAGATAGTACATATGTGAATTATAGAACATGAAGTAGTCAAGCAGACTGTCAAAAAGCTTCATCTCCTCTGGTTAGTTCACACATCACTGGAAAGTGCTATGCATGGTCCTGAAGAAACATAACCATCAATCTTAACTGGGTGTAAACCCTGACAGGTATAATAATGACTGAAATAGCAATGTATACCCACTTCTAAAATAGTGGAAAAATGTCATAGGAATGACCTGTGTTTCAATTTACGGCCCACTATACAAGATGAAGCTCATACTTGATACCATTATTGGCATAAAGAATCTGTAGCTAGATTAAACATATGCCCTAGGGAAGAACCTATTGCTATTACTCTACTAGATGGTCATAGATTTTGAATAACTTATACCGATAGATGAGCTCAACCCTCATAGATGAGCCTTCATTATGGTAGAAAACAACTAACACAGAGATGTCCAACTGGTCAATGTACAAAAATAAGACACTGGATTTCTGAGCCTCGAATGACATCTGAACCACACACCAAGCCTCAGTGAACACTTTAGAAGAGAAGAGGGACATGATTTTAAGAGCCAGTGGTGGTGGATGATTATGAGGAAACCGTGTTTTCTGAATACTACAGGGCAGTTACACATATGAAGCCATAGAATATTTGACAACTCACAGAGAGCCAGTGGATGCTCAGGCCAAATAAACATATAGCAAAGAGAGGGAGGTGGTCATGAAGTCTCCCCTAGCAGAGACACTCTTAGTAGTTGATAGTTTCTGGGAGAAGGAAAGTCAATTTGTGGTAAAGGTTGAGCTCATATAGGCCCATTATGCTGCAGACAAAGGCCACACATCCAAGAGTGCTTTGGCAGCATGAATTGGACTTGACAGGCTTATAAAACAATTTTGAGCACATCAATTTGGGTGTATAGGAAAGTGGGGAAAATGTGAAAAAAGTTGTAAGAGAAGAATCAACAAGATCAAAATAAATTGCATGTATTTCTTAAGGAACTAGTCAAAATTAAAAAAAAAAACAAAGAGGAGTATTTTAATTTGTAAATATTGAACATGGAAGATTTCTAGGTTTCATAAAGATATATTCTACAACCATTTTTGTTTGTATTACAATAGAGGATGCTCAATAAATTTCTAGAAGGATATCTGAATATATTTACACTGTAGACTTAACAATTGGAAATATGTATGTGTGTGTGTATGTATGTATGTATGTATGTATGTATGTATGTATGTATGTATGTATTCAGCAATAACAGCCAGTGTGGTTATATGTGATAATTTCATGGGGCAGGTAATCAAAATCTGGGGCCTCTGAATTTTCATTTTTTATGATAATTATGTAATTTTCAGGTCAATTGCCCCCTGAGAACAGCAGAATAACAAAATTGCTGTAGATAAAATCAATTGATGGGATCCATGATGGGGAGAAGACATGAGAAGGAAATCTTAAAGTTTGGTAAAAGACAATAGATTCAAACTTTACCCGTTGTGCACTCATTGTCAGAACTCTTCAATGACCATTGTATCTAACTTTGAAGCACACAGAGGAGTTAAAACATGACATGCTTTGCTTTTGCTAACATACTCATGCCATTGACTAAAATAACTTCCAAAAACACAGCTTAAACCTAAACTAGCGAAACCAAAACTACAATAACTAGTAAAATCATCAGGTCAGCAAACCAGCAATTCAGCAGAAAATAAAGCAAACGGCTTGAACCATCAGAATGCTGCAACGAGTCAATTAAAGTTTCTTCCCTCAGTCACAAGACTGGGGATCTAAGATCTATGATGACTTTGCCTAGGCTTCTCCTTGGGAGCTCGATTCATTTTCTAAGAAATCTATTAAATTATCAACATCAGGAGCAAATATGGATAATATTGCCTATAAACTCAATCAGCAATGGCTTACTGAAGTTCTTATGCCCCAAACTTTATCCTGTCCTCTGAAAATCCACATTCATAATACTACAATTAAAGTCTCAGTAATTCACCACCTCAAGATGAATTAAAATTAATTTGTGGAGGAGGAAGTCTAAGGCTCACAGGGGATAAAGGCCTCTAAAGCAATAAGATCAAAGCTCACATGAACTCACGAGTGTCTTAGGGTTTTACTGCTGTGAACAGACACCATAATCAAGGCAAGTCTTATAAATGACAACATTTACTTGGGGCTGGCTTATAGGTTCAGAAGTTCAGTCCATTGTCATCAAGGCAGAAATATGGTAGCATCCAAGCAGGCATGGTGCAGGAGGAGCTGATGGTTCTACATCTTTATCCAGAGGAAGCCAGGAACAGATTGGGCATGCTCAGACATGTAGGAGGAATATCTTCAAGCCCAACCCCACAGTGACACACTTCCTCCAACAAAGGCATGCCTTCTAATAGTGTCACTCCCTGGGCCGAGCATATACAAACTGTCACACAGAGACTGAGGCAAGCATGCACAGGGTCTCCTCAGGCCTGCATAGGCATATGGATTTTAGTTTAGAGTGCTTAATGGATGTGTGTGTGTGTGTGTGTGTGTGTGTGTGTGTGTGTGTGTTTGAGAGAGAGACAGACAGAGAGAGACAGAGATAGAGACAGAGAGACACAGAGAAAGACAGAGAGAGACAGAGACAGAGAGAGTCAGAGACAGAGAGAGATAGAGACAGAGAGAGACAGAGACAGAAAGAGACAGAGAAAGAGACAAAGAGTATATGTGTGTATGTGTGTGAGAGAGAGAGACAGAGAGACAGAGAGAGACAGAGATAGAGTGTATGTGTGTATGTGTGTGTTTGTGTGTGTACTCTGTACACTAAGCTGCTATGAAAACTGTCTGCAATCTGTACACAACTTCTGTCCCTGAATGTCTCAAAACTGAATCAAGTGAATACATCGAGGCCATTCTCAGGACAGAGTGTAGTAGGTCCAACAAAAAAATCTTCTGAAAATAAGAATTAAAAAGATTAATCATTTGGTTAATGCTGGTTAAAAAATGATTAGGGTTCTTGGCCTTAATATAAACTTTTCCACTGCCATTTGTGAGGGATTCACTGAGCTCTGAAGGGAGGGATTTGATGGAATCCTCCAATTTAGACTCTCTTAGTATGTACTGTCTGTCTGTGGGTCTCAGCATTTGTTCCCATCTACTGAGAGAAGAAGCATCTCTGATGA
This sequence comes from Apodemus sylvaticus, assembly GCF_947179515.1. NCBI lineage: Eukaryota > Metazoa > Chordata > Mammalia > Rodentia > Muridae > Apodemus > Apodemus sylvaticus. The sequence goes on from NC_067491.1 coordinate 8,767,188, forward strand.
TGACTCAGTAAGGCACTGATCTATTAGTAAATTTGTTTTATTTTTCAGCAGTAGTGTTTGGTTTCAGAGGGGAAGGAGGGTCCGAGGAGAATGCAGACATTGAAACCAACTTAGGAAGGTACATATGAGCTCAGAGACTGAAGCAGACAACAGAGGCTACATGGGTTCCCATTAGGTCCTCTGCAAATATATTGTATATATGTTAAATATATATATAAAATAGCTCTTGCCTTAGTATTTTTATGCGACTCTCAGACTCTCAGTTATGAAAAGGATTGGGTCCTAACTCTTGTGCCAGCTCTTGTGACTCCTTTCCTCCTGTTGGGTTGCCTGACCCAACTTTCGTATGAATGTCTCTGCTTCATCTCACTATATTTTTTTTTCTTTTTTTTTTTATTCGATATAATTTATTTACATTTCAAATGATTTCCCTTTTCTAGCCCCCCCACACCCCGAAAGTCCCGTAAGCCCCCTTCTCTTCCCCTGTCCTCCCACCCACCCCTTCCCACTTCCCCGTTCTGGTTTTGCCGAATACTGTTTCACTGAGTCTTTCCAGAACCAGGGGCCACTCCTCCTTTCTTCTTGTACCTCATTTGATGTGTGGATTATGTTTTGGGTATTCCAGTTTTCTAGGTTAATATCCACTTATTAGTGAGTGCATACCATGATTCACCTTTTGAGTCTGGGTTACCTCACTTAGTATGATATTCTCTAGCTCCATCCATTTGCCTAAGAATTTCATGAATTCATTGTTTCTACTGGCTGAATAGTACTCCATTGTGTAGATATACCACATTTTTTGCATCCACTCTTCTGTTGCATCTCACCATATTTTGTTTTGTCATACTGGTTACTATCTCTTAGAAGTCTGTGCTTTTTTTTTAAATAAGAGACAGAAAGGAGTGGATATCGAGGGGAGAAGTAGGGAGGAAATAGGAGGAGTGGAAGGAGGGAAAACTATAATCAGAATACATTGTATGAGAAAAAAATCTGTTTTCAAATAAAAAAAAATCCAGTGCAGATGAAATGGCCTTGACTCCAGATCCAAGCAAAGGAAAGAACAAATGATCCATTGAAGGATGCAGTAGGAATCCAAAGTGATTGACAGTGGAACACTGTTCTGTCACTGCAATAACTCTAGGTCTGCTAGTTTGCCGAAACTGCTGGAGCTGGCTAAATTGCCTTCAAGTGTTTTACAAACTTATTCTCCTTAAGAGTCTTATACAGGTTGTTGTGGTTGTTGTTGTTTTGATTTGATTTTTTTGATTTGTTTAAGGTTTTGGTTTTTGTTTTACCGCTTATGTTGGGTAGATTTGTAAGTGTTGACTGTGCTCTCCGAAATCCACTGCTTGCCATCTCTTTTTTGATGTTGTGAGAGGAAGCAGCAAGGTGATTTCACTGGCATTGTCTCACCAGTGCATCTAAGCATTTTCTGAGGCGGCAGATACGCGACATTCCGTAGGTCACTCTCCCACCTGTTGGAGCACAAATGTCTCACCAAGGTTCAGTAACTCTGCCGTTCTTCACTTGTCTGTCCTACTCATCCTGATGAGTTTGATTTATTAGATTAATGTTATGGCTTGAGTGAGATTTCCAAGCAATCAATAGTTCTGTGAACCACATTTGTAGAGGCCAGAGTACATAGCGAAGCTCCTGAACAGAATCTTAAATATATATTGCTGTTTGATAGCAGAGTGAAAACTACTTCTGATCTTTAAAAAAGTGGGATGTAAGGTCTATTGAGGTGTCTCAGAGGTTAAAAACAGGGACTACTCTTCCACAGCACCCTGGTTTGATTCCGGCACCCACATGATGCCTCACAACAGTCTTCATAGACTTCATCTTTAGGGACTGTAACACCTCTTCTGACCTCTGAACACCAGGCACACACTTGGTTCACAGATATACTTGCTGGCAAAATATCTACACACAAAATTAATTAATTAATTAATTAATTTGGTGTTAATGATAAAATTTAAAATAAAATTACATATGCTATCTGAATTCTTATTAATCTCCTTTGGCCACATTGCTGTTCTTGACACTGAATTGCTTTCATGGCTGTTAGAACCAGCATTAATTTTGGCCATTGTTACTTCTCTGTATGTTATCATGAATTCTGCATCAGAGTATATTGATTATTGTTCCACATAGAAAGATGGGGTTAAGCTGCTATGAGGCATTGATCATGGTAATGTTATCAATTGATTAATAAGGCAGGCCTGGTTATCAAGGATTGTGTTTGAAGGACTGACTCCTCTACAAAATCCCTCCTCTAAACCAGCTGATAGATGATTTCTTAGAACTTGAACTGCAGAAGCAAAGTGAAATTAAAGATAGTGCTTCCATGAGGTAATTTGGCTGAGAGTCATAAAATGAGTTTTTCATCCTAATGTATAGAGCCAGTGCCCCACAGAGAATTAAGTTAACTTTAGATATGTCTTAGAAATTACTTTATAAATTACCAAGAAAATATCTTGAAATAGCTGTTTGGGGAATTCACAACAAACATAAATGCAAAAATAGAGTAAACTAAGTGGTGTGTATCATTAAAAATAAAAATAGTTTCTTCAAATCTTAAGCCCTTAAATTGCATTTAAATATTGAAAGCCCATGCTCTACAGAGGGCAAAAAAAGGACTACTTTTGTCTCCAGGCACAGCCAAGTGCTCGTGAACTAATGTCAATACATAAATGTTTTAAATATCATTCACAAATGCCAGACATCCTTTCTTCTGAAAGAGTATGTCTTTAGTGCCATATATCAGGCAACAAATGTTTAATTCAGAGTATGCATGCAACAAGCCTTCTTGAATTATAATGCAAGCTAAATTGGCTCAATGTTTTTTATTATTTCTATCGTCTGCATGTTTTCTTTCAACAAATGAATGTCTACTTTATTCAGTTTATGGTTTTGTCTTGTTTTTGAAACAAAGGGATCACTCTTCAGTTAGGCCATCCTGGAACTCACTAAGGCAATTCTGTTAGTCATAAAGCACACCGATCCTCTTACCTCAGCCTCAAAGTTATTATATGTTACACATGAAAACCTACTTTGCTGGACTAAATAAGCTAGAATTTTGCAGATATTGCTTCCAATTGCCAGTGAAATGTCACGTCTGTTGTACTGTTGAGAAGTCTGTTATCTGTTCAATTTGGAGTACTTGCAAATACTTTCATACAGAGAGATAAGAATTAAAACTTTTCTAAATTACTAAATGCTTGAGGCTATATTAAAAATACCAAGTGCATATATATATATATATATATATATATATATATATATATGGATTAAAGTCCAAGCAAAGGCTAGGGATTGAATTATAGTTTAAGGACAGGTTGCTTACCTGTCTTGTGCAAGGCCCCAGGCTCAACCCCTTACACTGAAAATAAAGACAGACCAGAAGAACATCAGTAATGAATTTTGTGAGAAGCTTATTGTTAATATGAGTTACTATGTTTATGGAAATCACTTGAAAAAATCCAACATGTCACCTACAACTTTTAGCATAGCCTTCCCAATGCTGGTTTTTATGACTGGATTTTCCTGTTTCCATAATGGGCTGTTGAAGTATGTGTGGTATTAAAAACATAAAATGATCTATGGAAAGCTAATGTGGCCTTTACTGATCTTTCTTATCAGTGTGTCCATGCGTGATCCCTGCGGAAGCATGTCACAGCATTAGAACGCTGGTCTTTAAACCTGTACTGATGCCAAAGAAATGACTCAGCAAGGACTTCACTGTCTTATGTGAATTAGTGACACACACACAAATGTGTGTATGTTTGTGCATATATATAAATATGGATGTGTGTATGTATACATATATGTATATATGTCTCACAGCCTAATGCATAGGATCACTGCGGAAGCATGTCACAGCATTAGAACGTTGGTCTTTAAACCTGTACTGATGCCAAAGAAATGACTCAGCAGTGACTTCTCACTCTTATGTGAATTAGTGACACACACACAAACGTGTGTGTGTGTGAGTGTGTGCACATATATAAATATGGATGTGTGGACGTATACATATATGTATATATGTCTCACAGCCTAATGCACAGGACTTGATATTTTAAAACTAATAGATGTTTAGAAAACCATTACTCCCAATCATGTGACATAAGACTCTTTCTAATAGGGCTAGACAGAAAAAAAATGTTGCTCTGTCCGTAGAGGTCGTTAGCCTGCATGGCCTCCAATTTCCAACAGAGTTGCTTGAGAGAAAGACACTAAATATGTAAAATGACACCCAAGAAAGATGATGACAAACCTGACTCAAATGGGTTGAAGTGGGGGAAATCAGGACCCTCAGATCACAACTGTGCTTTCAACAAAGTGAAAAACTGTAGTTCTGGTAGCTTTATCAGAATATGATTTTTGCTTGCACAGGCTATGTATCCCACAGCGAGACTTATTACCTTCCTGGTGTTTAAGCATCCAGATTTATAATTGCACTGTATTCTGTCTTCATAAATACCAGACCATAACAACAAGCAAAGGAACAGTGGTAATTCCATAAGTCATATGGTGGCATCCCCATTTAAATTCCAACCCAAGCTGCACTTCTATAGATAAACCCCTTGAGATCTCTTAGCCAGCCACATCCCACCCCTGCCTAGATTTTATCTAGTCCATGGCCATCATATCATCTAATAGTCTTTACAATTACTGTGGTTATTGTATTGACTCTTTGCTGATTATCTGATCCACATTTAGGAACATAACTCTACTAAGGGACAGAGTAGACTTGTACCACCAAGGTATGTACTGGTAAGCTCAGCTGGGTGGTCATGAACCTCTACAGATTAAGCTGTGGTACACATTCTATTCAAATCATGGCTTATTAGAACAGTTGGTGTAAGCACATACAGCTTTTCTCTTTTTCAATAGATAGTATTAGCAATACAAAAACAGTAAGCTATGGACAAATGCTAACTACATTAGCTGCAATTTTCATACAACTCAAATGCTCGTCTAGTTTTATCCTTATGTTGAGAAAAATATTTCTGGTTCCTTCTATGTTTCAGGTCCTCTCTCGCATACAGTTTCTGTCTTAAACTTTAGAAGATCTCTGCATGACACATCATTGTAAAATAGGATAAAGAATTTAATTTAAAAATATGTCTTGCATTCAGTTTCTCAAAGTGTCAATACTCCCTATAGCAAGGCAGTTCTTTCTCCCACTTCCCAGGCTGACAGCTAAGCGTTTGGCTGCCTCTGAAGGTTATACCAGATGCCATGATCATATATCCACATTGCTTTTATGTCTTCATATTAGAAGCAAACTGTGAAATCATTATCCCATAAATATCTGAAAGTTCCAATGTGTTAAAATAAATAAAGATTATGAGTCAACCAGTTACTTATATTGGAAAAAGAGAGTCGGGACTGTTATAGCAAGTGAACGCCCAAGAGTCATCCAAAGTGAAGTGCTCCAAGCTATTTGTTATGACTCTCCGAACTTAGTTTGGCCATCTGCACTTAATGGGATTTGGTTACGGATATATGAAAACATTTAACTCAGCCTCTGTATGACTATGACAAACGAGTGAGGAAAGTTCCCGGAGTTCATACGTGGTCTAGTTACATTCACGCGTATGTAAAGAACCTTATTTAGAAGTGTTATGTCTTTTGACTCACTTTTGGATCACCTCTGCTAGAGTTGTTGTTTTGCTCAAGCTACAGGGCACTCAGTCTGAGCCATGATGGCTCCCTGTAGATGGAAAGAAAAACATCCTTGGCTGTTGCCTCACTGTGAGCACACAAACTCAGAGGCGTCAGACAGAAATGTTGCTAGACAACAAGAATCCGGGCACGCCCATTTTCTACATGGCTCCAAGAGACCCTCAGTGAAATTGACGAATTTTCGTTTGCACCTCGATGGTAATAAAAGCGTAAAGATACCTGGGTGAGGAAAACCTTAGCCATTATCCCATCTTCATGAAGCCACAGCTAAGCAGGAAAGACCTGGGTCACACACATTTCACACAGAGTTGACAGGATGTGTTATGAGTATCACAGAGGGGCACCTGCAATTCCTATGGGCCACTTCTCTTGTGAAGTATCTTTTCCTCTGCCAGTTTCTAACTCAATAAGTACTTCAGGCTTTGACGATTATTGCAATAGCTAATAATTGGCATTCAAGAAACAACTAATGTCAATATGGGCCGACTAAGCTCTCAACAAGGATCAGCATTATATCTGTAGGAATAACCATGCATGGTATACCACACATACTGTAGTGTGTGCATCACACACCCACAAACTACTAAGAGGACCATACTCCTATAAGACCCACACCGAGAGTGAATTTCTTCACTCTACTATAGAATCCATTGGGCCCAAACCCACTAATCACAGCCACAGGAAGATTATTACTCAAGGGAATCAAGCTGTAAACAAACTCAGAATTGCCTAAGAATATAATGCTCAAAGATACATCTTCAAAAGGAACAATGTTGTTATAAGGGCATATCAGACTTGTATATATTTCAATGAAGAAATTTAAAACCTATCAGAAATGAAAGTATCAAAAAGCTATTGGTGATTACAACACTTTGGTAGCAAATTGCAAATATGTTGAAGTGTACACAACATAAAGAATTCAAGATAGAATATTTAAAGGTGCCATGTTAGGATTTTTATATGGGGTATCCTCAGTAGATTTCAGGATATTTGCATACTAATGACCAACAAGGTTTAGACCATGTATTTCCAGGTGATTGAGGAATGACTATGATAAAGTCACACACTGATGAAAAAAATAGAGATAGCATTACTCAAAAGGAAAGCAATAATACGGGTCAGAAAGATGTGGTCAAGGACAGTGGGCCACTGATAACCAGAGTATGCCAGGGTCCTCACTGCTGCTCAGGGATTTCCTATAAGAGGTGCATAAGAAATAGGTGTTTGGGTTCTTGGGAGCATAGTATAGGTGGGTTTCTGCTTGAAGCCACAGACTTGGGTTGTGTTATTCTATGCTTACTGTACATAAACTTCCCCTTAGTGCATGAGAGTCTAATCATTTTGATACCCAACAGCGCAGACTTGTAATGGCAAATAAGAAGTTCTTCCTAAAGTTCACAAATAGAATACAATTTTTACCCAGCGAGTTCAGACCAACATTAGTTTATCTACCTTGTAACCAGATATAACTGAATAGAAACTAAGTGTGATATGGAAAGAGGTAAAGATGTACCTTGATGTAGGTGGGTGGTCCTGAGTTACAAGGCACATCTGCTAGGACAAGGGTGTATGCGTGTCTATGTGCTGATCCAGGGGGATTACTAGAGGAGTGTGGTGTGAAATGTCCAAGCCAAGTAGAGTCCAGGGTTGTGAGCTATACCTGCCTTAAGCTGGTGGCACTACTGAGACATTCTTGGACCATGAGGATGCCAAGTTTCATTAAATTAGTAATTCGATGATAAGTTCAAAGCTGTATGACTAAGACATTGGCTAAGACATGGGACCTGCAGATTTATGGTTAAAGAAAACACAGTAGCATGAACACGGTGGATTTAGTGACAGGGAAAGATGAAGTTTGTTATTTTCGTAGCAAAATGAATAGAGCTGAAAGACAGTGTGACCCAGGAATTAAGCCAGGAACAGAAAGGTGAGTATTGCAGCTCCCCTCTCATCTGTAATCTTAAGAAAAGTTTACCTTGAAGTGAAGAGAGATTGCTTGGCAATGTGAAGAATGTTCGCGGGATAGGACAAAAGGAACAAAAACATAGCAAAACTCACACTGGCACCACAAAGGGGGGAAGAACCAAGTGTTGTTTCTATTGTGGCCAGGAGACAAGATACCAGCACACACATGAATAGCCACATGTGAGACTCCATTAATGGTCTTCACCATGAGGGACTTTAAAATCCTTAACAAAGCAGAACAAATCCAATCTCCCTAAAAGTGGAAGATTTCAGATTCGTCCTTACCATCTTTGAATAAAAACAAGGTATGTCCAAGAAAGTCTAAAATATATATGCTCGTGTCTTATAATATAATATTTATATTAAAAGTATCAAATCTACCAGTTTTGATATCCAAAACTTGCTATTATTAATGGCTCTCTCAAAGTTTATCAGAAACAAAGATTGCAAAGCCACTTTCTAGCCCGTAGAGAATATTCTAGCAAAAGCAGATAAGTCAGACCGCTACCCTAAACCTCCAGGAGACTTTGGTTTCCTCACCATCTCTTCCTCCTCATAAAGAAGGTTCGGTGGGATTCACATCTTTCATGATGGAGGATGCTGGGTGCCGTTGATTTCAGGAACACTCATACATCCGCTTCCCACCCCCTCATTTCATTTTGTCATTCAACAAACATGAGTAGGGAACAGCACTCATTACTGTATTTAACAAATCACTTTTAAGAATCGGCTATCCATACCGATGCCAGCGAACTGTAGCTGTCAATATGAGGGAAGTATTAGAAAAGACAGTGGATCGCTGAGATTATGTATTGAAGGTGCCTGCCAGTTGTGAAGGAAAGCTGGAAATAAATTGGACCTGAATTCTATTTCACCGCCTGGCAGAGGGCCAGGTGCTGGCATCCTGACGTCCTTTGAATATAGCACAGCTTAAATGCATGTTATTTAGTGTTTTATGGATATAAATTATTCTAGTCATTACACTTTGGAACACAGCCTAAAGGATGTTTCCCTAAGTTAAGTGGCCTCACACTTATAATAGCCTGTAAACGAAACCAAATCTCAACATTATGAAAGACACTCACTGCCTCAAAATAAAGTGGGTTTTCCCAACATACCATAAATATCCATACAAAGAAGAAAATACATTTTCTGTATGTATTTAGTGATATGGTATTGTTTTTTACATCATGAAATGCTGATCCTTTTGTGACATGTACTGTGTGTCACCTGAGCATTTCTACATCTGTGCTTTATGTGAGAAATATGTTATGCAAGTAAATGACGCTTAGTGATAGACAGGAAATCAGAGCTGAGTGTTTTACATATATCTATGGTATGTAAATTAGAAAATTCATTTCTCTCTCTTTCTAATAACTAAGCATAAGATAGTTATCTTTGTTTTTTTTTAAAAGGAAAATATGAATAGGATACCAGTTACCAGCTCCATTAATAAATACTATCTAATCTAAGAATGCACTTACCAGGCAACTGCCTTCCCAATGAGGGAAGTGGGGTATGTGGTGGGAATAAAGAATTCATAAACTTGAAAATATAAAAATTTTCATAATTACATCCAAATAATAATGGTTTCCCATTAATTGAAAAAAAAAGACATGCAAAAACTTAGGGGTGAACATCAGGGTAAACATGGATAACCACAAATAGTCATTAGCTGTACATATCCCAGTAGCAGGAAATGCTTACTGATGGAGGAAGCCTGGTGTGGCTGTCTCCTGAGAGGCTCTGACAGAGTTTGACAAAGACAGAGATGGATGCATGCAGCCAACCATTGGACTGAGCGTAGGTCCTGATGGAGGAGTTGGAGAAGGGACTGAAGGAGCTGAGGAGTTTGCAGCACCATCGAGGGAGCAACAATGCCAACCAGGCAGACCCCTGGAGCCCCCGGAGGCTGGACCACCAACCAAAGAGTACACATGGAGGGACCCATGGCTCCGGCCGGCTGCATATGTGACAGAGGAAGGTCTTGTTGGACATCAGTGGGTAGAGTGGCTCTGGGTCCTGTAGGGGTTCCATGCCCCAATGTAGAGGAATGCTATGGCAGGAAGATGGAAGTGGGTGAGTAGGTGGAGGAGCACCCTCATAGGAGGAAAAGGGGTGGGCTATGGGGTTTCCGAAGGGGAAACCTGGAAAGGGGAAAGCATTTGAAATGTAAATAAAACATCCAATAAATAAAACTGAAAGAAAGAGACAGGGGGGAAGGAAGGAAGGAAGGAAGGAAGGAAGGAAGGAAGGAAGGAAGGAAGGAAGGAAGGAAGGAAGGAAGGAAGGAAGGAAGGAAGGAAGGACAGAAAGAAAGAAAGAAAGAAAGAAAGAAAGAAAGAAAGAAAGAAAGAAAGAAAGAAAGAAAGAAAGAAAGAAAGAAAGAAAGAAAGAAAGAAAGAAAGAAAGAAAGGTCTCCAGATCTGAAAACCTCCCTTTGGTGACTGATCGAAACCTATCACTTGATGTTGCCCATGTTGGCTACAGGGGAAAGATATGACCCTCTTTCAACCATGGTGACAGTGTTCTCTCTCAGAGAACACCCTTTTACTGCAAGGTGCCATGCGCAGTTGACAAATACACTTCTTTCTTCATACAACATGGTTTGTCTTGATATTTGATTCCAAGCAAATCTAACCCTATCAAGGCCTTATAGGCCCTTATGTAACAATGCTAGGTTGGGTCATTGACTTAAGTTTTTATTATTAAATGTTTATTTTTTTCATGTGGTAGTAATACACTTGTACTAGGGCATTCATGGTCAGCAACACTTACTGACCATCAACACACATCCACAGTGTTGATCTGTTAAGTGTTGGTCAGTAAGTAGATCTGTTGATGGTGTTTCTGATAATGACATGAGTCTCAGAGTTTTCAACTTATGATGAATTAATCAGGATGTAACCCATTTATATATTAGAGTGCGTCTCTACTTTCTTAGGACAGAGGGTTTTCTTGTTATTTAACATGCTATCTAGCAGGCCACTAAAAGGCAGTGCTCACTGACTGTTTTCTCCTTTAATTCCTCTTCTCAAGTTCATGAACACATGGCATTCTAGGAATCAATCCTACGTTATTTTCATTTTCTGGACACAGTAGGGGGTCAATCTCTCAATAGCATTGATGTCTATGTGTAATCCATCAACACCAAAATTATGTTTGTAGCACCAGGTTTATGAGGCTAAGGTCCTTTGTCAAGCAGATGGTCCCATTTAGACTTTATGTGTGCAACAGACACTCATTGTTTTCTTATTTTTAAACTTTTTTATTGGATATTTTATTTATTTACATTTCTAATATTACCCCCTTTTCAAGTTTCTACTCCAGAAGCCCTCCATCCCATCTCTCCTCCTCCTTGCTTTTATGAGGATGTTCCCTGACCCACCCACCTACACCCACCTCTTGCCTTGGCAGTCCCCAACATTGGGGCATTGAGCCTTCACAGCACCAAGGGCTCTCCTTCCGTTGATGCTCGACAAGGCCATCCTCTGCTACATATGCAGCTGGAGCCATGGGTTGCTCCATTTGTACTCCTTGGTTGGTGATTTTGTCCCTGGGAGCTTCAGGGTTGGGGGTGTTCTGGTTTTTGATATTGTTGTTCTTCCTATAGGGTTACAATCCCCTTCAGCTCCTCAGTCCTTTCTAACTCCTCCATTGGGGTCCCCATGCTCAGACAAATGGTTGGCTGTGAGTGCCTGCCTATGTATTTGTCAGGCTCTGGCAAAGCCTCTTAGAAGACAGCTATATCAGGTTCCTGTCAGCAAGCACTTCTTGGCATCCACAATAGAGTCTAGGTTTGGTGTCTATATTTGGATGTATTCCCAGGAGGAGCAGTCTCTCAATGGCCTTTCCTTCAGTCTCTGCTTCACACTCTGTCTCCATATTTCCTTTAGACAGGAGCAATTTTGGGTTAAAAATATATTTTCATTATCCCAAGTGATAACCATCCTTCTGTTTGTGCAGGAAAAATAGTCCTGGAATCAGATAGACTCTCGCTATAATAATTTCATATACTCCTTGAAGAATTCATGAGCGTATTTTCAGAGTAGTAAAATGTTCATAGTTCCTTCATACCTTTGGTGGCAATCACTGCCACCTTCCCTATAATTTTTGTGACAACTTTCTATTACAGTCTCATCCATTTATCCTTGCTTACTGCAATTTTTGTTTAAGTGTGGCAACTGACTCATATAAAAGCCACATTATAATTGTCATTGGTAATAGAAGACACTTTGTACAACACTCCAATGAAAAACTGCTAGTCAGTTTGAATAGTATCTGCTTCTTCTCTTTGCTTTAGATACAACATTCCTCATTTTTTTTAGTAACTGTATTAGACTGCTATCAGCCTTTGATATTTCAGCAAGCCACAACTCAGATATAACCGCTCTGTGAAAGTGCAATGTCAGTATTCTGCACAGAGATATGAATATGAGAGTTAAACACATCTTCTGGTTTCAATCTTCTATACACAGTCATGATGCTGCTTGTAACATATCCCCACTTTCCTCTCCAGGTTTCTTTCACGGCATTTTCTTCTTGTCATAGTAAACTCTAGGCACTACATTAAATATTAACAAGTAATGTTATTTCTTTGCTATAAAATGTATTTCACTGCATTCTAAGGGAGGACAAAGGAAATCCTTTTTATAGGATAGATATATACTATATAGTATAATATACATACTATATTTTATAGTAAATAAAGAAAAAAGGAATGTATCAACTTAAATAGTACATCAAGCAAATAAAACAAGTACCCTGTTCTGTCTTGCCTTGTTGTATGTTATAGTCTTTCTGCTGACTGGTGGACCACAGTGAGGGTTGGCCAACATTCACTTCAATTATTTTTCTGATAAGTTTTATTATTATTATTATTATTATTATTTTGATGGTGGTGGTGGTTGTTATATTTGAAATAAAATTAGCTTAACTTAGTGTTGGCAGCCTTTTTTATATAGCTTAGTGTAGTTAATGAATGACATGCATTTTATACATTTGTTCTGACACCGACTATAATCCATCACAACAGAAAAGTTGCAAGAATCCCTGATTGAGCTCTGTGATGGCCACGCCTCTAATCCATTATGGTGTGAATTAGTAGTCTTGGGGTGAGGGAGGAGCTAAAGCATCTGGGTGGTAGGGAACAGACATGGGAGTTGGCTCTGGAAGAACTTGCCATTAAAGCAAATGCAGGGCACCACAGTCCCTGGGGTTGGCTGGCCAAATGCATTCCTAGGAAATTACTGTGTTGACCGCACTCATGAACAGGGCAGCCACCTGGATCTCTTGAGCATCCAGTTTCTTGATTTGGAATGATCACAAAGAAAAAAAATAAGACACTACAAGCAATATAAGAGAAATGAAAACTTTCAAGTCTAAACCAGTTAAGGGGTGGGTGGGAGAACAGGGGGAGGGAAGGGGGCTTATGTGACTTTTGGGGAGTGGGGGGCCAGAAAAGGGGGAATCATTTGAAATGTAAATAAAAAATATATCGAATAAAAAAATAAAATAAAACCTGTGGCCTCATATGGTTGGTTTCAGTTAAAAAACAGATGCCCTAAATATGCCATATATTATCTTCAGTCTATGCATGAAAGACTTACAGGGCATGGCAATGGACTTTATAGGTAGATTTGGGTCATATCCCAATATATTTCATTGTGCATATGTAAACCTTACAAAGCCTAAAAAATGAGAAGGTTTCTCAAGAATTACAAACTGACTTAAATGAAATATTTTCTTAGATATAGCCAGGCTTATAAATGTTTTACTGATGTATTTTCAAGACGAATTTTGGGAAATTGCATGTTTCAATGAATTTTACTATTTTCTCAAAATGTATAAATTTTTTGGAAATTGAAATAACAAATATAGAACAATGATCTCAATGACAATACATCATTTATGGCATTGAAAAAAAATCCCAGCACAGAAGTTGAGAGAATATCAGTTTCTTCAGCATTCCATCTCACTTCATTGTACAGCAGAAGATGGATTTTAATTTGTTTTAAATAAAATATCATCATTCTTAACAAACAAATATAAAATTTTGAAGTAAAGTATCTTAAGACTAATTTCAAGTATTTTGTGGGTTAGCCTATGGCATTTGGCATTTATTCATATAAAAAGCTTGTCTGAACAAAAAAAGAAAATGAATGAATCCCGCAACAGAGATTCATTGGGAAAATAAGTAATGATAAAATATAGCAACGTTGGGAAAATAAGTAATGATAAAATATAGCAATGTTTTTTTTTCACATTTGAGAAAAATCAGAATGGCTCTCTTTAGAGGAAGGAATTTGACCAGGCAAATTTGATCACAATCTATTTTTGCCTTTACATGCTTCTTAAATATGAATTGGACTTGGATTTCGATGAATGACTTTACATCTTGATTCTAGTTGGAAATTCCTAGATTATAATAATAGTTCTTTCTCATTCACCATGTTACCAGAGGATATAGCCTCAGAATCCTAGTCGTTCATGGATATAATTCTGAGCCATAGAGGTTGATGGATCACAAAGGATCCTCTGTCCTTTCTGGCAGCATTCTGAATGTTTGGCAGGATTTATTTTTCGAAACAGATCCAAGATGGGAGAGCCAAAAGCAAGGCTGGCAGGAATGCATGGACTCTCGCCTTCTCTGCACTTGGCTCTAGCTGGTGCTATCTAGCTATCATTTTATGAAAACAAGCACAATGCTTGACCATTCCTTTTTAAATGGAGAAAAAGAGCTATGCTAAAAATAGAACTTCCTTTTGGTGCACTCCAGCCATGCAGCCCTAGCCGGCAAGCATTTCTCTTTGACTGGCAAACTCTATCAAAGTGGAGTCAAGAGTTTTCTGTCTTGTCTATTCATGTAGATTCAATGCTCAAAGCTGTGATGTTTTATTCTACTCTGAATTCTATAGGCATCATAATAAATCTCTATCAACTATAACTAAGGGAGACAGAGGATTTTTATTCCTATTTTTGAAAAGAAACATTAATACAGAATGCTAAATTTGTCTTTATATATCTAATTTAGTTCTGATAACATTTTGGATAGAAGGGATTGTTTACAAAGTATGTTTTAATCCCATGTGCTCAAAAAACATTAATTTGAATTGGATTTTATTCACTGAATATAAATTGGTTTGTAAGAATGTTTGAAACCTTGTCTTTATATATAAGGCTCTCAAATAAATGATAATAATTCACCTTACTGTTGGGAATGGGAATATTGTTGAAGACTCTTGAGTATAATGAACTAAGGCTAACACATAATATTTCCAGTGCCATGTGATATACTTCAATACCTGCATCACTTACCGCCTTATTAAAGGATCTAAAATAAATATTTCAAATATCAGAAGATGTTTCTAGAAATGTAACATTTTCAAATTTCTGCTTGGATTTAAATTGTCCCAGGATGTTCAACAATTTCTTCATTATTAGATGGGCCGATAAAAACTCCACTTCCATTACTCTTTCCTCATGAATTAAATGACTATCTCCTGTGTATTGTTTCATGTGACTCACTATGATGAAATTAATATATCTGTAAACACTTTATTTCCTTATTTTTAAAAATGTATCTAGCTTTCATGCCTTTTGCCCAGTCTTTTCTGCTGAGGCAGATTCCTATCTGGTCTGCTCCAGTGAAGATCCATCCTAAAGGACCCACTGCACTCAGAGACTTGGTTAAAACCCCCCGCCACCCAACCCCACCACTTGGAGTCCCAGAGCTGCCACTGGGAGCCTAGTGGACTCAGGACCCATCACACACCAAAAGCCCTGCCCTCCCAAATACCACTTTCATTCCTTTCCTTCCTTCCCTTAAGCCAGGTCCTTTCTGCTCTGGTAAACTCATAGCTGATCTGACCCAGTGAAGACACCATATCCTGACCCATCCTAGAGGACCTGCTGCACTCAGAGCCATTGAGGATCTGCTGCACTCAGAGCCATTGAGGATCTGCTGCACTCAGAGCAGTTGGACAACAGTTTTACTGCTCCACTGAAAACCTAACAGTCTGAAGGCCTCCCAGGAAATCTACTGCAACAAGGATAACACATCAGCAGCTTCTGTGCCCCTATGAAGAGTGCCCAGTTGGATGTCCCCACAGGTGTCTGCTACAGCCAGGGCCACAAGCCTACCAAGAGACCTGAAGCAGCCCAGGGACAAAAGAGGAAGACTCCAGATAGTCACCCAAACCAACAAACACCAGGGCTATCCAGATGGTGAAAGGTAAGCACAAGACCATAAGCAACTGAAGCCAATATACATGGGCATTATCAGAACTCAGTTTTCCCGCCACAGCAAGCCCTGAATACACCAACACACGTGAAAATTAGAAACCTGCCTTAAAATCCTATCTCATGAAGGTAATAGAGTCCATTAAGGAGGGTATCAATAACTCACTGAAAGAAACACAGAAAAACACAGCTAAACAGGTGAAGTAATTGAATAAAGCAATCCAATACCTAAAAGTAAAAGTAGAAACAATAAAGAAAACACAAATGGAGGCAAACCTGGAAATTGTAAACCTGGGAAAGAGGTCAGTAAGAGGTGTATTCTATCACCAATAGAATACAAGAGATAGATCAGAGAATCTCAGGTACAGAAGATACCATAGAAGAGACTGACACAAATGTCAAAGGAAATTCAAAACATATAAAACTCCTAATCCAAAGCATCCAGGAAATTCAGGACACGATGAAAAGACCAAATCTAAGAATAATCAGAATAGAGGAGAACAAAGATTCCCAGCTTAAAGGACCTGAAAATGTCTTCAACAAAATCCTAGAAGAAAATTTCCCCAACCTAAAGAAAGAGTTGGCCATAAAGGTACAAGAAGCCCATAGAACTCCTAAACCTGGTACCAGAAAAGAAAACCCTCTTGTCACATACAATCAAAACACACAAAACAAAGAAATAAACACCATTCCTGTCCTCAAGTTTTACTACAGAGCAGCAGAGATAAAAGCTGCAAGATATTGGAACAGAGACAGGCACGCTGATCAATGGAATAGAATTGAAGACCAAGAAATAAAACCACACACTTATGGTCACTTCATCTTTGAGAAATATGCCAAAAAATGCAATGGAAAAAAAGAAAGCATCTTCAATAAATAGTGCTGGTCTAACTGGATGTCTGTGCGAAGAAAAAATGAAAATAGGTTCATATTTGTCAAAAAGCTCAAGTCCAAATGGATCAAGGACCTCAAAATAAAACCAGATATACTAAATATAATGCTAAGAAAGTGGGAAAGAGGCTTGAGCTCATTGGAAAAGGTGGAAATTTCCTAAACAGAACTACAATGGTTCAACCTATAAGATCAATAATTGATAAATAGGACCTCATGAAACTGGCAAGCTTCTGTAAGGAAAAGGACATAGTCAATAAGACAAGTCTGCAACTTACAGATTAGGAAAAAATCGTGACTAACCCCAATCTGATAGAGAACTAATATCCCAAAATATATAAAGAACCCAAGAAGCTAGTCACCAAAAAAACTAAACAATCCTATCAAAAAATGGGGTATAGAACTAAACTGAGATTTCACAACTGATGAATCTCAAAGGCTGAGAAGCACCTAAAGAAATGTTCAAAGTCCTTAGTGATAAGATAAATGCAAATTAAAATGACCCTGAGATTCTACCTTACACCAATCAGACCAGCTAAGATAAAAAGCTCATTTGACAACACATGTTGAAGAGGATGTGGAGAAAGAGGAACACTCTTCCATTGCTAGTGGGACTGCAAACTGGTACAACCACTCTAGAAATCATTCTGGAGGTTTCTCAGAAAATTGGAAATAAATCTACCTGAAGACCCAACAACACCACTCTTGGGAATCCACCCAAAAGATGCCCCACCATGCTACAGGGGCACATGTTCTACTATGTTCAAAGTAGCCTTATTTGTGATAGCTAGAAGCTGGAAATAATCCAGATGTCCCAAGGCAGAAGAATGGATACAGAAAATGTGGTTCATTTACACAATGGAATACTATTCAGCTATTAGGAACAAAGACATCCTGAGTTTTGTAGGCAAGTGAATGGAACTAGAAAATATCATCCTGAGTGAGGTAACTCAGACCCAAAATGACATGTATGGTATATACCCACTAATAAGTGGATATTAGCCAAAAATTTTTTTAAAGTACAGAATATCCAAAATACAGTCCACAGAACTCAAAAAGGTCAACAGTTGAAGTGCCCAAGTGACAGATGCCTCAGTCCCACTTGAGAGGGAGAAGAAATCAAACAAAAGTGGGGAGGGAGAGAAAGTGGACAGGATGGGAGGAGGGAGGGAAGAGGGGAACATTATCTGGTATTGGGTGAGGAAAAAAGGATTGAAGTCCTGAGGGCCAGCAGAAAGAATGGAAACAGGCAACTCCAGGAGATAGGAGGTTGGGGGGACCCTCTAGAATGCACCAGAGACCTGGGAGGTAAGAGACTCTCGGGACTCAAAGGGAGGGACCTTATATGAAATGCCCAACAATAGGGAGAGGGAACTTATAGAGCCTGCCTCCAGCAGGAAGATGGCATCAAATGAGAGAAGGAGGGACTATCCCACAGTCACAACTCTGACACATAATTGTTCCTGTCTGATAGTATTACAGGGATGGAAATGTAAAGCAGCCTGAGAAAAAGAAGGTCCAGAGACAGGCCCAAAGTGGGATCCAGCTCTAGGGGAGGCCCCACGTCCTGACACTATTACTGAGGCTATGGAGCACTCAAAAAAAAGGGGGACCAAGCATGACCGCACTCCAGAAGACCCAACAAGCAGCTTAAAGAGTCAAATGTAGATATTTGCATTCAACCAATGGACAGAAGCAGCTGACCCCTGTTGTTGAATTAGGAAAGGCTGAAAGAAGCTGAGGAGAAGGGCGACCCTGTAGGAGGACCAGCAGTCTCAATTAATGTGGCCCCCCAAGATCTCTCAAACACTGGACCACCAAACAGGCAGCATAAACCTGCTGGTATGAGGCCCCCCGCACACAAACAATAGAGGACTGTTGGGTCTATGTTCATTCAGAAATGATGCATCAAACCCTCAAAAGACTTGAGGCCCTAGGGATTTTAGAGGTCAGGTAGCGTAGGTGATAGGGACACCCATGTGGATACAGGGGCCTGGGGCAGATGTTTGGGATATGGAACAGTCGGAGGGTGGATGGGGGAGGGAACAGAATAAGTTCGGGAGTGTAAAAAAAGTATTTAAAAAATTGTATCTACTAATCTTGTCAAGGGGGGACTTTATCATCCTTGAATTTTAAAACATTCTCCTTTCTAAAGGTATCCTCTTATTTGCATTTTATTATGAACTACTTCAAGAAAAATGAATAAAGAAGAACTTTTTAGCGCTATTCATTTTCCAATGAATTATAGCAATCCATATTCTGAGTAAGAATAGCCATCCACATTTCTCTATATTCAGGAAGAGACCTGAAATTTCTTCTTTACTTTAAGATCTTTTATCCCTTTTCATGTCCCTTTCCAGTTTCATAAAACACACCCCTGCCTCCTACCCACGTCAACCTTCAAATGCTCTAGAATCCACACATGGGAATCTGGCCAAGTTTGCTGGTGCATCTATCTATCTATCTATCTATCTATATATCTATCTATCTATCTATCTATCTATCTATCTATCTATCTATCTATCTACAATTTTTCACAAGTGAATACAATTCAGATGCGCTTTTTTAATTCATTCATCTTTGGGTGGATTTCTGTCGTGAATTGTGGAAAGGTAAACATGCATAACTATTACTGAGGTAG
This sequence comes from Apodemus sylvaticus, assembly GCF_947179515.1. Lineage (NCBI taxonomy): Eukaryota > Metazoa > Chordata > Mammalia > Rodentia > Muridae > Apodemus > Apodemus sylvaticus. The sequence continues at coordinate 8,786,617 of NC_067491.1, forward strand.
AACTTAGAATTATTTGTGCAAGTACCATGTGATAGTTGAATCATGTGGCAGCTTAGCTTTTAATCTTGTGAGAAACCTGATTCTGAGTCAGAATAACCATCCACATTTCTCTATATTCAGGAAGAGAATGTGTGTGGAAACAGCACATCCTCTAGTTTACATTCCCACTGAAAGGGTTCTGTATTCTCCACACTTTATTACTAACTTTTCTTTCCTTTTTTTCTATTTTCCTTCCTTCCTACTTACATTCCGTCCTTCCTATCTTCCTTCCTTCCTACCTACCTACCTACCTTCTTTCCTTTTTCTTTGTTTTCCATGTTAAAGTAAGTTGTTTTATCCCTAATTTCTTCAAAATATTTATCATGATGGGGTATTTTAACATAAGTTTTCTGAGCTTATTGAGATAATCATGCAATTTCTGTCCTGTCTATTTATGGTTCTGGGGCATATATTTTATGTTAAATTAACTGTACTTCTGTGATTAAAATAACTTGCTTATGGTGTTTGAAATTCACCATACTCACTCTGCAAGTATTTTTCTTGAGATATTCTGTGTATTGTCATCAAGGAAATTAGTCTACAGATATTTTGGCTTGTGCCTTTATCTGACTTTTGATCAGTTTAATATTGGCTTGAAAGAATGTTTCTGGCAATGTCCCAACACTCCTATATTTGGGACAGAATGAGACGTATTTGTATTATCATCTCTTTAAAACTGTTTAATTTAATAGTGGCTCTGTTTGATTCTAGATTTGTGAAAAGATTTTTTTTATTACTCTTAGAAGGTAATTGCTTTTAATTTGTTTGTATGTTTCTAATTTAATCATGTTCCCCATATATATTTAAGAGATTATCTATATCATCTAAATTTTTTAGTTAATAGAAATTTAATTTTTCAAAAAGATCCCTTAATGAAATTGGGACATACTTTAATACCTTTCCTTCCCCTAACTTTGTGTCTTCATTCTCTTTTAACTTTTTGATTAGTAGATAGCCATTCTTTCTTATTTTCTAAAAGAGCAAAGACTATTTGATTCTAATTTTTTTATTCTTTGTTTCATTAATTTCTGCTTTACTGTCAACAATTTTGTTATGTTCTTAGGTTTGGTTTATTTTTGTGTTTTCTAAAACTTTTAGTTTCATCACTAAGTTATCTTTTTGGGTTATCTCTAAGGTTTTTTGTTTTGTTTGATTTGTTTTGTTTTTTATCAACACATTTATAACTATGATTATACAATTATTATATATTACAGAATTTATTACAGAATTAGTCAGATCCCAAATGTCCTATTCAGTCTATAAATTTTAGTTCAATTTGTGAATTCCCCACTTGATTTCTAGAATGACAATCTGTTCTCTCTACTTAGTTATTGTTCCATCTTCAAGAATTTTTAGTTTGTATTTTTTCTCTTGCAAAGTGAAAACACTTTTCTCTTGGTTTTCTTCCATGATGACCTGATACAAGAATTTTACAAGAATTTTAATTGTTTTGTGTATTTGCTTTAGTTTTTGACTCATACAGTCATTAGTTTAAGTCATGTTCAGTTCATTCTAAGAATATGTCTTCCAGAGTCATGTAGACAAATATTAGTCCTGGCTGATTTATTTTATCATTTAGGTCCAAAATTTGTGGGGTTTTTTTGGTTTTTGTTGTTGTTGTTGTTTTTACTTTAGTCTGTATGACCTATCTCAAAAATAGATGAATGATATTGAAAGATTTCCTCTAGTTATCAGTATTTCTGCACTTGCTTTATTTATTCTATGAAATTTGGAGCCTGAATATGTGATACATAAATTTATACATCTGTTATTATCTTTCCTGGCAAAATATAGATCTAGTTGCATTTTATTGTGTATCAGAATAGTTCCACTAACTTCTTTCACCTTCTATTGTTCAGTGATTTGATTTTCATGATTTGACTCCAGATTGTCACTGAGTTGCATTTCTTAGTGACAACTGCACATTATTTTCAATTTAGTCCTATGTCAATTAGCCTGTAACTTGTAATGGTGAATTAAATTCATTTTCTATTGAAATAATTATTGAGGAGCTTTTACTACTGCCATTCTACTTGTATGATTTGTGTTTAATTCATCCTCTTTATGTTAGTTTCATTGATTTCTGTTCTCATTACTTAATCTATTCTCCTGAAAATATGTTTTTCATATGTTATGTTTAATAAGGCTGCCTTGTGCAATGTTTTTTTGTTTTTATTCAGTGCTTGCTAGTTTGTCATGAATAGCCTCTTTTTTATTTCTGTCTTGAAATATTCTGATTTCCCACTGTATTTTCAGGCAAAATTTTTCTGGGTATTACTTGTGTATGATACATATTCCTGTGGCTATTATACTAGAATGTTTATGATGGAGAGAAAGACTTAGCATTAACAATCATATATTTATCCCTTTCTTCTTCTTGATTAGCAGTTTATTTTCAAGGCTTGAAGTAGATCATCCCATGTGTTTTCAGATGTTAACATTAAATATGAAATATTTGATATTACTCTGGCATGTTTACCTTCTATGAGAGTTGACAATTCTCATTTATAGTGTTTCAGATGTTTTTCTTTTCTTCTTATTTCTGACATTATGATAGATTATGGTTTGTCTTCACTGGTCTTGTTTATTTTGTGGTCAGAATGTGTAAGAGTTAGTGTTAACTGGCAACATAGAAGAACCTAGAATCGTTTAAGAGAGAGTCTATAGCCATGTTTGTGGGGGATTATCTTTGTTTCATTGGTTGAGCTGGAATGATACACTCTTTGTGAATGGCCCACATTCCAATGGCTACTATGTTGGAATACCTATGATGGAGAGAATGACTTAGCATTAACATTTATGAGTTTATCCCTTACTGCTTCTTGGCTGATCATGTAATGTGATGAGATCCAGGTTGCTCTTGCCACTGTTACTTTCATGACCTGGTAGACACCAACTTCTACCAAATTTTCTTCTAGTTATTTTATCCAAGTACCAGAAAAGTAAGACAAACAGACACTGGTGTCAATAAGTGAGGATACTACCATATAGACATTACCATGGAAATGTTTTTAGTTGAAATGTGGAATAGTTTGTGATACAAAAGTCTTTGGATGTTTTAATTGAAGCTTAAAAGACAAGAATACTAAGGCATGTTGGCATACAGGGAAGCTGAGGTTTCAGAGGTTTGCAGGAACGCCAGCAGGATCTAGGCTAAAGATCACATAAAACCAAATGCAGCAGACAACAAGAAGTAGTGAAGATCAATGAACTAGAGAAGAAAAGCAAACCACTCATTGAGTTGAGTGGATTTGATGCTTTGGAAATATTAATAAAATTGATCAACTCCTATCCAAACAGAGAGAAAGAAACAAACAAACAACTAAAATTAATAAATATAGACAAGAAAGGTTCTTTGAAACAATCTTGTCAAATTCAGATTAACATCAAGAAATACCTTGAAAAATTATACTTTGCCGAGTAAGGAAAAACTAAGTCAAACATATATGACCTACCAAATTAAATCCATAAGTTAAAGCAGTCTAGATTGAAGCAGTCATTAAAGTCTTTGTACACGAAAACCCAGGGCCAGATGGGTTTACCACTGAGTTCTTCCGTACTTTTAAGAACATTTGAAAGCTATTATGAAGTTTAAGAAAGATAGTAACATTCAAGCTGCTCTATAATAAAATGACAAGAAACATGCCCAAACTCTTTTTAAAGGATGTTTTAATATATTTATTTTCAAGTGGAAGTTTTAATATATTTATTTTCAAGTGGAAGTTTAACATTTCCCTGTGCCTTTATTCAGACCATCCCCTCTCGGCTACCTTGTTTCTAACCCTCCTCTTCTGTCAACTCTCAATTATTATCTTCTTTTTCTTTAATTATTATAAAAGAAATATATATATATTTTATATCATACACAATACATAAAAGTGTATATAAACATGCTCACACATATGTGTGCATAACTCCATATATATATATGAAATTTCACAACAGACTTTCTCATCTTTTGGCTCTTACTATTTTCACACATGGTACACACATGTATTTGAGTGCCTGGCCACTACATATATCAAGCACTAATGAGGCGTATTGCTTAGAAAGGCTAATTACCCTTTTCCTAGCCATCATTAGTTAGTGGTCTGTATTTCTTTGTGAGATCCCTCAAGATGCACCACTTTCTATGTTAACATGTCCATTGGTTCAGGGTTTGTTTTTGTAGCCTCTTCAAGATAAAACTGTTTAACAAAGTATGAAGCACATGTTATCACTTTTTGAATGGTTGACTAAGGCTGGTGATATCATGGATTTCTTACTCTACAGTTCAGGAAACATGGCTTAGGAGGGTTTGGAAAAAAAATATATATATACATATGTATATATATGTGCGTGTGTATATATGGAGTTTCATATATATAGTTATTTATATAAACTCCATATATAAAATAAAATATATGGAGTTTCACATATATATTTATATATAATATATATGGAGTTTCACACATATATATTGATATATATATAAACTCCATATATATATATATATATATATATATATATATATATATATATATATATATATCCATGCAGTTATGCTACATATATATGTGTGTGTGTTTACATACACTTATATGCATTTTGTATGATATAAAATAAAAGTAAATGTGAGATAATATAATTGCTTGAGGTGTTATCCAACCACCTACATATTTTTGCTCTGTCTGTTCTTCTACTTCTACATGATCTTCTTCCTTTATCCCCCATTATAGTGCCTTCCTATGTTATAATGTCCAATTCATATTGCCTGTATAGTAGTATATTAATATTTAAAGTATTCTTATAGTGTCATTCTAGGCCCATGCCTCCCTATAGTCCTTTTATACAGGGATAAAGAGGAGAGAGAAATTAAAATAGTTTCATTAGGACATTTAGGATGATTGATATTTGAGTCTAATAAGCAAATTCCAAATTAGCATCTAATACATTTAACTATCTCAATTGCTAATAAGAATGCATATATCACATGTGAATTTATATGATATGCATCAATCAAACAGTATAATGATCGATTAAGAACAGATGATTGTGTGCGATAAATAAAGGAATAGGTGCATTCATTTTATATATATATAATTATAGTTAGGTAATAGATTATTGTTGGATGCATAGCAGTTATTGATAGTGATATAGTTGAGTATATGAATTAGGAATTGAATTATTTGTAACTAAATTTAAAAATAAGTAACTGCATATTGAACAAACCTTGGCACTTACATTTTTGAATGTCTAACAAGATCCAGGTTAAGCCAACTAGCCTTCTAAAAATCTGTTGTCACGACAACAAAAAGAGCCACCATATGGATGATTTCTTAAGCACAGAGGAGGCTCATCAGCAATTGATAACCCACAAGAGGAATGGAAATGTGGTTAAGCTAACCATGTAATGTGCTGTTCTGTTTTTATCTTTGTACACATTACCTTTTCTACAAAAGGAATACTTTAAAACGAGGCTATTACTTTAATAGCTTCCATTTGCATTCTGGATTTGCGCTGTGTCCGTCATCAGCTCCACTTATATGATAGAATTTGTGGGCCTCGTGGCTATTTTAATGGGATGCCTTTTATACTGTAATTGAGGAGGTCTCCAATGAATAAAATAAATGGTTTCAGAGGGTTCTTAAGCCCTCAACAGACATCAGCTAAATGTTAAGACTGCCTTCAAATCCCTCCGGTGCTATATTTTCAAACCATGAAAGAAATGTCATTATTGTAAATTCCCAGGTTTTGTCTGGAAATCTTGTACTGGATCCCTTGAGTGTCAGTTCAGTTAATTAATTCAAACAATTTTCTCTCTAATCTCTAAAACATTTTCATATTTAGGACAATAAATGAGGTACTTAAGGGGTTCACTCATTGTTGGTCATTAATATGCCAGAGAATTATAAAAATTACTCCTGGTCTTTAGTAGCCATGAATAATGTCTTTCTTCCTCCCTATACTTCTGACCTGGACAAGGTTAAAGCATGGCTCTTTTGCTTTCTCTGAATTCTAGGAAATCCTATTTTCCACTTGCGTTGGTTTAACGCATGTAGCCTGATACTGTCCTTTTTTTCTTTCAGCAATAAACTTCATATGTGCCTTGATAGGTTATGCCAATTTGAAGATTAAATTAGTTAATAATAACTTTGAAATTAGTGATTAGTTTAGAAGAAGAATAATTGCATTTTCCTTGGACCAGTACATAAGGTTAATGCAGTGGGGGTGTGATGGCTCCAGTAACTTTGACACTAATTGGTGATTGTGTTGAACATTAGAGGTAGTCAGCATGAACAAATCCTCATGAGGTTTGTAGGGGGAAAGCTATTTGTTCACAAATCTACTTTTCTCCATTTAAATGATTGGTTTAATTTCATGAAATGCTGGACTGTGACCTTCGCAATAAAATTTCATCACATGTGATGCCTTTGTCTCTGAATTGTCAAATTGAAACAGAGCATAGAACATAACATATTCTCTAAAATGAAATCAGCTTCTTATTTATGAAAAAGAGTTTAATTGCTCAGTTCTTAAAGCAATTTTTCGGAGGGGGGGGGAGTCCAAGAAAATGTATATAAGGCATAACAGACTCAAACTTATTCAGAGTAGTTTCTGTTGCAAAGCCTATAAACCCAAAGTGCTATTGCTTTATGATCATTATAAATTGAAAATACACACACACACACACACACACACACACACACACACACACCGATTAGTTTATATTATGGTGTTGACAAACCCAGAGATTTGGAGATGTCAAAATGATGCACAGATATTGTCTCTAAATCGAGATGGATGTAGGACAACTAAGAGATAGTTTCTATGTATCTGAGCATAGATTATACTCAACACTAGATTAATCTAGTCTTGAGCTGCCAGTTCTAAGCAGAAGCCTTACACCTATATACAAAAGTTTCTCATATAATTCTAGTATTCTCTCAGAGATTTTTTTTCAGAAGAAATATTGAACATTAACATCTTAAGCAGCATTTTATTTAAAATATTTACTCATCAATACCATTGTCCTCGTATCATTGATTTTACAATGAAGATCGTGTTTGGATGATTAAATATAATGTACATTTGTAAATCATTAAATAATAAACTATTTCTTTAAGCAATCTCATCTGGTAAGTCCCAGTCTTTCTAAAGTTGTTTACAATTGAAATGGTTGATCTTCCTTCGCTTCAACCAAATAAGTTTCTGTACAACTTTCATTGCTTAAACAAATATAATTATCTGATTGTGCTTTCTATTTCAGATTATTACTATAAACATAAATTCTCACAGTCTTTCTTTTTCATCCGTGAGCCCAAATGCCAATATAGCTTCCAAACAAAAGAAGAAACTCTTTTGACTGGTACCTTAAAATAAACTCTCTTTCTAAATTAAAACATAAATAATATTGAGGATTGTTATTTACAAAATAATAACTTAAAAAAATAAAATGACCATTTGTCTTCTAACTACTTTCTATGCATTTATTCATACGATTTTCTTTAAAATGATTACAGAATAGATTTCAACCAAGGAATCCGTGTTTACTTGGCTGAGCGCTCAAATCTTAAGTAGGAAATCCTTCAGCAATTCTGTGGAAAGGAAGTAGGTATCTTAGACAATGTTCTACTTTTATGAGGAGACACCATGACAGTGGTAACTCTTAACTAGGCCTTGCGTAAGGTACAGAGGTTGAGTTCCATGTCAGCTTGGTGGACAGACTTGTTGCAGAGGTAGCTAAGAGTTGTTCCTTAGGATTGGAGGCAGCAGGGCAACACTAGGCCTGGCTTGTGCTTCTGAAACCACAAAAGTGACCCTCAGTAACACACTTCCTTCCACAAGGCCACACATCCTAATCCCTGTCAACTAGCTACAAGTAGGTCCTAAGCATTCAAATTGCTTTGATGAGCCTATGTGGGCCATTTTTATTCAAACCACCACTGTAGGAGACATCTGTATGGAGAGGGTCCTGATCCTGGAAAGGATTGATCTAGCATTGGATAAGGACAGAGAAAAAGGAGGGAGGTGATTGGAGAAGGGATGGAGAAAAGGTTTATGGGACATATGGGGAGGGAGGATCCGGGAAAGGGGAAATCATTTGGAATGTAAACAAAGAATATAGAAAATAAAAATATTAAAAAAAAAAAAAGAAAAAAAAGAAAAGTGATCTGCTTGCCGCTGTGCTACCTACCATGAACGTCCTGAATTTTTCATTCAGTTCCTGTTCTTCCTTCTCATTTCAAGAAGCGCAACCTTCTAAACTTGTGATCAAAAAGAAAAAAGCTGGGGGAGGGGGAATGGGATAGGAAGTTTTCGGAGGGGAAACCAGAAAAGGGGAAAACATTTGAAATGTAAATGAAGAAAATATCTAGGAGCTGGAGAGATAGCTCAATGGGTAAAAGCACTGACTGCTCTTCTGAAGGTCCTGAGTTCAAATCCCAGCAACCACATGGTGGCTCACAATCATCCGTAACAAGATCTGACTCCCTCTTCTGGAGTGTCTGAAGACAGCTACTTACATATAATAAATAGATGTTACAATTTCTTTTGCCTAACTAACATACATCTAAAGGTGAAGAATAGGGAATCAGATCATGTTTCCCATCAAGGATTGTTAAGATGCTATGCAAAATCAGGCAGTATGGTAAAGTATGGAGATATACTGATCCATCAAGAATATATAAGGCTCACATTAGTGGCACTATAATGATATGATAGTTAAATTAAGAATGCAAATTCTTGTATTTAGATTAAATAAAATGGAAGAATTATTATCCACATGAAGCTATATTTTTCCACTAAGAAAATATGATAAAATTAAAAGACTATTTAAAATTAAAAATAAATTCTCATAATGTACATCCAATAAAATATTACCAATCTGTGTGAAAATATAGAACAGCATATGAGGAAGACATGTTTAAGCATTCCTCTACAGAAGGTCTTACACATTTTGTCAGATATGTAGACTACAGTATTATCCTTTATCTCAACCTCTATCCTAAGACTCTAAACAATGTTATGGTTCCCAAACTTACCAAATTTGATTATATGACCAAGTTACATGGATTAAATATCTTTCACTTAATCTTCAGCTGTAATATTCTGTTAAAAGCATAGTATTTATGAAAAAGGTAAGACTATGGTGGTTCCCAAAAAGATAAAATACAAATAAATTATTAGTGAAAAATCAAAGTTGCACAGACATCTTTTTATATTGGATTACTACTTTTTAATGTGAAAGTTATCCTCCTTGTTCATGTGTAGAGTGTATATATATATATATATATATATATATATATATATATATATATGCCTTACACAATTTTGTACAGGTGTTTTATTTGTCTTTTCTGTTTTACTAAGTCTTCTGCTAAAAAATTTACATTTTTGTAAATTTTTATATATTTCAACTGCCCTCTTTTTTTCGTGATGCTCAGACATAGACTTGTTCCTGTGGTATAATACTAAACAAATAAAATTTCAAAATCTCAAATTCTATTAAGAAAACAACCAGCTTGTGGCACCAGAAAGCTATTTTACTGTTGAGAAGAGGAAACTGAAAGTGGAATGAAACCACAAGAGCCCCAAACCCCAGTTCCAAGAATGTCATCACTGGAGGTCAGGATTGCCATGAGGGTATTTCACGTACTCGTTTTTCTTTTCTTCATAAGTCAGCACTCTGGCGTCGGGGACATGTGTGGCGTATGACTGAAGCTGTGAGGTAGATCCTGGACACATAATGGACTGCTAACAGCTCAATCATGCCCACACTTCAATCCAGGATCTGCTCTAAGTCCTCTCATTAAAATAAACACTAGCATGTCAGTGGTACCCATCTCTCACTGGCAAGGAGTTTTCCTTTCTCTCCCTGCCTCTAAAGATCACACTTAGGAATCTATAATAAACCTCTCTAACATTTGTGCTCATTAGTCCTTGAGTTATATTCTTTTCATTTGTTAGACAACCTCTGAAAGAAGGTAAATTTTTCTCATCCAAGAAAAATGCTATCACTTACAAAAACAATCCAATGTTTCCATATAATTGCCAAGAGGTGAAATTTTGAATGTATATTCATTGAGTTCTGGCTAAATTGTTCGAGATAAGGCCTTTCTCTCGTACTGGGAATGGACTTCATGTTCTTGATAAAGAGGGACGTGTAGACCAGCAAGCAGGTGTGTTCTCTTGTCACTAGAATAGTAGAAAATTTCAGTTGATAGATGATTAAGCTGATGTTGTAAAAGCGCTTTTCTAATTAAAGCTGTGTTTTGTCTTCAGGCTGTATGTTTTTAAAACATTGAGACTCACTGATGGATCTCTTGACTGCTCCAATTGTGTATCAGATATCAACTAGATTGATTCTCTTCTAGGTAGAAATACTGTGTCCTTAAACTTTCATTACAGTAATATTGAAAAATTCATTGCCCCCGCAGGAAATCTGAAAACTCCCAAGAGGCATATGTTCTTATAATTACGGATGGCTCATAAATCTGGCTTGTGTTAAATTAGTTCAACTTAGCAGTCCGTCATATACCATTGTATTTGGTCTATCCGTGTTCATGAGCATACTCGCCAAACTGTAAAATGTTGCCCTTTATTTTAATTTTATGTTACACTCCTAATCTTATTTAAATTAATATGTATACACTTATTCTCTAAAGAATATTGGAAGAGAAAGAAAGATGTATAAGCTTATAATGATATAGTTTTAAAAATTCTTACTGGGGAAATCAGAACTCTCATAATAAAATAATTTTAAAATGGATTAAGATGGAAACTCAAGGGTAATTTCATTAGAGTGACAAGCTGAAAATTCTGACCCTGTCAGGAGGAAAATAAGGAAGAGGAAGAATAAAAACATGCTTTCTTTTTTTTTTAATTTGATATACTCTTTATTTACATTTCAAATGATTTTCCCTTTCCAGGATACCCCTCCCCGAAAGTCCCATAAGCCTTCTTCCCTCCTCCTGTTCCCCAATCCACCCCTTCCCACTTCCCTGTCCTGGTATTCCCCTACACTGCTGCACTGAGCCTTTCCAGGACCAGGGGCCACTCCTTCCTTTTTCTTGGGCATCATTTGATATGTGAATTGTTTCCTGGATATTCCAAGCTTCTGGGCTAATATCCACTTATCAGTGAGTACATATCATGTGTGTTCTTTTGTGATTGGGTCACCTCACTCAGCATGACATTCTCCAGTTCCACCCACTTGCCTAAGAATTTCATAAATTCATTGCTTTTAATAGCTAAGTAGTAGTCCATAGTGTAATTATACCACATTTTCTGTATCCATTCCTCTGTTGAGGGACATCTGGTTTTTTTCCAGCTTCTGGCTATTATAAATAGGGCTGCTATGAACATAAAGGACCATATATCCTTATTACATGCAATATGCTCTGAGTTAGGTTCTAAGACAGCCACCATGCCTAGCAACTGAGATTAGCAAGTAACTATATGGTGGAAAGATAGTATGGGGGTGAGGAGAGCCATCAGTACAGAGAATCATGAAGAGCATGGGTGGATGAGAAATGTTCCTTCCACTTTTGAAAAAAATAAAATAAAAACAATAACAATAATAATAATAACAATAATAATGAAAATATGTTCTTTGAGTTTATAACCCAAAAGAAGGTCAAACGCTGATCTTACAGTATAATGGAGTTCAGATACCAACATCTATATCATGTGCTTCATACCTACCTCGAACCATAGTTCTGTGGGATCTGACACCCATTTTTGGCCTCAGAGGGCACTAGACTACCACGCACAAAACTATACATAGACATATTCATTCACAGCTAATTAAAAATAAAATGGAATATCTTTCTTGAAAGAAAGCAAACTTTAAGAATTTGCGTGGGCAGATTCAGTGGGTCAAGGAATCAGGTTTGACTAACAAGTTATCACTAGCACTGAAATGAAACCCATACTTTACTGTAATACTGGGGTGGGGTGATTTGAGACTGAAAGAACCAGCTGTGATTAATAAGATTATAGCGTTGAGGTTAAATCTTCAATGTTTCACAGGAAAAGAAGGAACTTACTTCCCCAGACCCTGCAAACAGGAGCTGTGGTTCAAGGGAGACAAGGCTGCATCTAAAGCTTGTAGCCAAATCTGGCAATCTGAAAGAGTCTCTCACATGGTACTGGTTTTTGAAGGCATGGGAACTATATAGTAGAAGGTGTCATAGAGAGAGTCTGATGCTTAATAATATCGTGTGGCAGGTTAAGAATCTCCATGGAGATCGAACTAATTCCATGCCTCCTATCAGATCACTATGGTGTAAGAGTGATTTTCAATAGCAACAAAAACAACAGAAAGCCCACATACACATGGAGGCTGAATAATACTCTACTCAATGACACCTTGACCAAAGAAGAAATAAAGAAAGAAATCAGAGACTTTTTAGAATTTAATGAAAATCAAGGCACAACATACCCAAATCTTTGGGACACAATGAAAGCAGTGCTAAGAGGTAAACTCATAGCCCTGAGTGCCTCCAAAAAGAAAATGGAGAGAGCATACACTAGCAGCTTAATGACACACCTGAAAGTACTGGAACAAAAAGAAGCCAATTCACCCAGGAGGAGTAGAAGGCAGAAAATCATCAAACTCAGGGCTGAAATCAATCAATTGGAAACAAAGCGAACCGTACAAAGAATTAACGAATCCAGGAGCTGGTTCTTTGAGAAAATCAACAAGATAGATAAACCCTTAGCCAGACTGACCAAAGGGCACAGAGACAGTATCCAAATTAACAAACTTAGAAATGAAAAGGGAGATATAACAACTGAAACTGAGGAAATCCAAAAAATCATCAGATCCTAATACAAGAGCCTGTACTCAACACAACTGGAGAATCTGGAGGAAATGGACAATTTCCTTGACAGATACCAAATACCAAAATTAAATCAGGACCAAATAGATCATCTAAACAGTCCCATAACGCCTAAAGAAATAGAAGGAGTCATAGAAAGTCTTCCAACCAAAAAAAGCACAGGACCAGATGGTTTCAATGCAGAATTCTATCAGACCTTCAAAGAAGAGTTAACACTAATACTCTTCAAACTATTCCACAAAATAGAAACAGAAGTAACACTACCCAATTCCTTCTATGAGCCACAATTACGCTGATACCAAAGCCACACAAAGATCCAACAAAGAAAGAGAACTTCAGACCAAAATCCCTTATGAACATCGATGCAAAAATACTCAATAAAATTCTTGCCAACCGAATCCAAGAACACATCAAAATGATCATCCACCATGATCAAGTAGGCTTTATCCCGGGAATGCAGGGTTGGTTTAATATACGGAATCCATCAATGCAATCCACTACATAAACAAACTCAAAGAAAAAAACCACATGGTCATTTCATTGGATGCTGAAAAAGCATTTGACAAAATTCAGCATCCTTTCATGCTTAAAGTCTTGGAAAGAACTTTAAGGGAATTCAAGGCCCATACCTAAACATAGTAAAAGCAATATACAGCAAACCGGTAGCCAGCATCAAACTAAATGGAGAGAAACTTGAAGCAATCCCACTAAAATCAGGGACTAGACAGGGCTGCCCCCTCTCTCCTTATCTTTTCAATATTGTACTTGAGGTACTAGCTCGGGCAATTCGATAACATAAGGAGGTCAAAGGGATATAAATTGGAAAGGAAGAAGTCAAACTATCATTATTTGCAGATGACATGATAGTCTACCTAAGTGACCCAATAAACTCCACTAGAGAACCCCTACAGCTGATAAACAACTTCAGCAAAGTGGCAGGTTATAAAATCAACTCAAGCAAATCAGTGACCTTCCTATACTCAAAGGATAAGCAGGCTGAGAAAGAAATTAGGGAAATGACCCCCTCACAATAGCCACAAACAGTATAAAGTATCTTGGGGTGACTCTTACCAAACATGTGAAAGATCTTTATGACAAGAACTTCAAGACTCTGAAGAAGGAAATGGAAGAAGACCTCAAAAAATGGGAAAACCTCCCATGCTCATGGATCGCCAGAATCAATATAGTTAAAATGGCCATTTTGCCAAAAGCAATATACAGATTCAATGTAATACCCATCAAAATCCCAACTCAATTCTTCACAGAGCTAGAAAAAGCAATTAACAAATTCATCTGGAATAACAAAAAATCCAGGATAGCTAAAACTATTCTCAGCAACAAAAGAAAATCTGGGGGAATCAGTATCCCTGACCTCAAGCAATACTACAGACCAATAGTGTTAAAAACTGCATGGTATTGGTACAGTGACAGGCAGGCAGATCAATGGAACAGGATTGAAGATCCAGAAATGAACCCACACACCTATGGCCACTTGATCCTCGACAAAGGTGCTGAAAACATCCAATGGAAAAAAGTTAGCCTTTTCAACAAATGGTGCTGGTTCAACTGGAGGTCAGCATGCAGAAGAATGCGAATTGATCCATCCTTATCGCCTAGTACTAAGCTCAAATCCAAATGGATCAAGGACCTCCACATAAAGCCAGACACTCTGAAGCTAATAGAAAAGAAACTGGGGAAGACCCTTGAGGACATCAGTACAGGGAGAAAGTTTCTGAACAGAACACCAATAGCGTATGCTCTAAGAGCAAGAATTGACAAATGGGACCTCATAAAATTACAAAGTTTCTATACGGCAAAGGACACCATCAAAAGGACAAATCGGCAACCAACAAATTGGGAAAAGATCTTCACCAATCCTACATCAGATAGAGGGCTAATATCCAATATATATAAAGAACTTAAGAAGTTAGACTCCAGAAAACCAAACAATCCTATTAAAAAATGGGGTACAGAGTTAAACAGGGATTTCTCACCTGAAGAACTTCGGATGGAGGAGAAGCATCTTAAAAAATGCTCAACTTCATTAGTCATTAGGGAAATGCAAATCAAAACAACCCTGAGATTTCACCTTACACCAGTCAGAATGGCTAAGATTAAAAATTCAGGAGACAGCAGGTGTTGGAGAGGATGTGGAGAAAGAGGAACACTCCTCCACTGCTGGTGGGGTTGCAAATTGGTACAACTACTCTGGAAATCAGTCTGGCGGTTCCTCCGAAAACTGGGCACCTCACTTCCAGATGTTCCTGCTATACCACTCCATGGCATATACCCAGAGGATTCCCCACCATGTAATAAGGATACATGCTCTACTATGTTCATAGCAGCCCTATTTATAATTGCCAGATGCTGGAAAGAACCCAGGTATCCCTCAACAGAAGAGTGGATGCAAAAAATGTGGTATATCTACACAATGGAGTACTATTCAGCCATTAGAAACAATGAATTCATGAAATTCTTAGGCAAATGGATGGAGCTAGAAAACATCATACTAAGTGAGGTAACCCAGACTCAAAAGGTGACTCATGGTATGCACTCACTAATAACTGGATATTAACCTAGAAAACTGGAATACCCCAAACATAATCCATACATCAAATGAGGTACAAGAAGAAAGGAGGAGTGGCCCCTTGTTCTAGAAAGACTCAGTGAAGAAGTATAGGGCAAAACCAGAACGGGGAAGTGGGAAGGGGTGGGTGGGAGGACAGGGGGAGAAAAGGGGGCTTATGGGACTTTTGGGGAGTGGGGGGCTAGAAAAGGGGAAATCATTTGAAATGTAAATAAAAAATATATCGAATAAAAAAAAAAAGAATCTCCATGGAGAGGCTAGGGTCAATGGAAAAGTTGCAACCTGAGTTGCAATGGACACTATACGATATTGGAGACTACAGAACTACAGGACGTGGACAGAGATAGCAGCCACTGTAAAATGGAGGTCTAAACCCTATTTGACAAGTTGTATGTACTACTTAAAAGTCTCTGATTGAGACTTCCTGTCTTCCCTCAAGGATGGACTGTAGCCTGTAAGATGGAATGAGACCTCCCTATCCGTGAGTTGCTTTTGGTCTGAGTCTTTTCCACAATTACAGAAAGCAAAGTAGAAACATGCTTTTTGGGATCTTTGGCCTACTTTATGCTTCTCTTCCTTATTCTGTGTGATACTCTGAGACAGGGAACATAGTGGTATGAAAGACTCACTCAGTCTAGCCCGGAGAGGACACCGTTATGTCCAAGGGCAGACATGCTACTAGATCAGACCCTTGCCACTGAGCAATAGCAGCTTAGAGGTGGGAACTTTTTGAATGGTTCTTCTGATAATTGCCCTGTCGGCACCTTCCAGTGAGCCTTTTAGTTCACTCACACAATACCTCCAGGTGTCCTCTTGAATACATCTTTAACCTGACCCCCGCCTCTGTCTCCTAGTAGGCTGTGAACATTACAGTTTATTTTTCAAGGTGCATCATACCCAGGATGTTAATTTAATTCAAACCCGATTTGAATCTGAAGTGTTCCTGTAGGCTCATTGTAGATTACCTGTTTCCAAGATGATGATGTCATTTGGGAAGGTTGTGTGCTTGGGGTTTGGAGCACAGCTGGTCGACATCCGTCCCTCAGTGTAGGCCTTTGAAGATAATGGTCACTTCCTGCTCTGGTCCAGCTCAGGACTTCTCCATCTTGGAAAAAGAGGCTGTAGGCTATTCCTAATACAAAAAGCAAACCATGCTTCTATGTTTTCTTCATCACAGCAAACTGAATCCCTCTTAAATCTTGATCAAAAATAGACTTTCTTCTCATCTTAGATGCTTTGTTAAGGTATTATGACCCAGTGAGAAAATTCATATAGAAAATTTGTAGTAAAAATTAGGACCATTGCTATAAAACAAAAATAATAATTCTTAAGCATTCAGAATTATTTTCAAGAGGAAGAATTTAAATTATGGAAGTTTTATATGTATTTATTTATTGAAATTAAAATACAATTAAAACCTTTTCCCTTTTCTTTTTCCATTTCGTTTTTGGTTTTTTGGATTTGGTTTTTCTTTCGAGACAGGGTTTCTCTGTATAGCCCTGGCTGTCCTGGAACTCACTCTGTAGACCAGGCTGGCCTCGAACTCAGAAATCCACCTGCCTCTGCCTCCCAGAGTGCTGGGATTACAGGTTTGCGCCACTACTGTCCTGTTCTTTTTCCTTTTCTAACCCCTCCTACATTAATTCCTGTGGTCTTTCTCAATTGCATGCCTTTGTCCTCTTTATATATATATATATGCATGTATATATATATATTATACAGTATTGCTTACATGTATATAATTTCCAAACTGACCACTATAAGAAGAAATTTTTCATGTTATTTCAACTGTAGACAAAGCACCACAGGCATCTAAGGAATGCTGAGAAATAACCATCTTCTGTGAAAAACTTCCCATTCAGTTGGTGAAGATTTGGAAATGTGAGCTGAACAAGGTTTATAATGTGTAAAGTATATCTTATCAGGGCATTATTTCAATGGAAACTCGGGAAGCCAAAATGCTGATAGAGAGGAAGCTGGAAATGCCAGAAGTTACAAGGTTTAAGATGGGAACGATACCTCTATCTGTGACTGGGTTAGGAGCTATTTGTGTTACGTTTAGACAAGAATCTAGTGACTGCACTCATGTCTGAAATATAAGTAAGACTGGATTTAAAAGTAACTGACTATTTTATTTGACAAAGGAAATTCCAGGAAATCTACAGCATTCAGGTTGTAGAATGGATACTGACAGCTTCCTTCATAGTGTGCTGATGACAGAGAAAGTAGAAATGTAAGGTGTGTGTATTGCTATTTGAGAACCACAGTAGGTGTGAGGGCTGAGAGACATAGAGCACATATAAAGCACATTAAAATTACCCAAGAGCTTCATTCCACCAAAGAAAACTGGCTCTTTGTACTGATAATAGAAAACATGCTTTGAGGACGACTCCCCTTATTAGAAGGCATAGATTAAAACTGAAAACTCCTTTTTGAAATGAAGAAAGAGAGCTATTTTCATGTTATAGTGCTGGAAGAAAACTATGCATTGAGGTGTTTCCCTTTCATCAGCCACATATGTCTGCCAAGGACATTCCACCAATGTGAGCAGGCATGCTTTCCCCTTTCCCAGTTCCACCCTCCCCACATGTCCCATAAGCCCTCTTCTCTCTACCCATTCTCCAATCCTCCCCCTGCCTTTTCTCTGTCCTGGTACTCCCCTACAATGCTGGATCAAGCCTTTCCAGGATTAGGGCCCTCTCCTTTCTTCTTCATGGGAATCGTTTGATATGCTAATTGTGTCTTGAGTATGCAGAGCTTCTGGGTTAATTAATATCCACTTATCAGTGATTGTATTCCATGTGTATTCTTTTGTGATTGGGTTACCTCACTTAGGATGATATTTTCCAGTTCCAACCATTTGCCTAAAAATTTCATGAATTCATTGTTTTTAATTGCTGAGTAGTATTCCATTGTGAAAATATACCACATTTTCTGTATCCATTCCTCCACTGAGGGACATCTGGGTTCTTTACAGATTCTGGCTATTATAAATAAGGCTGCTATGAACATAGTGGAGCATGTGTCCTTATTGTATGCCAGGGGATCCTCTGGGTATATGCCCAGGAGTGGTATAGCAGGGTCCTCCAGAAGTGTCATGCCCAGTTTTCTGAAGAACTGCCAGACTGATTTCGAGAGTGGTTGTACCATCTTACAATCCCACCAGAAGTAGAGGAGTGTTCCTCTTTCTCACGCATCCTCTCCAACACCTGGTGTCTCCTGAGTTTTTAACCTTAGCCATTCTGACTAGTGTGAGGTAAAATCTCAGGGTTGTTTTGATTTGCATTTCCAGAAAATAGGAACAGAAGGAATACTATCCAACTTGTTCTATGAAGCCAAAATTACACTGATACCAAAACCACACAAAGATCCAACAAAGAAAGAGAACTCCTGGCCAATTTTCCTTATGAATATCAATGCAAAAATACTAAATAAAATTCTTGCCAACCGCATCCAAGAACACATCAAAATGATCATCCACCATGATCAAGTAGGCTTTATCCCAGGGATGCAGAGATGGTTCAATATACGGAAATCCATCAATGTAATCCACTACATAAACAGACTCAAAGGAAAAAAACCCACATGATCATTTCATTAGATGATGAAAAAGCACTTGACAAAATTCAGCATCCTTTCATGCTAAAAGTCTTGGAAAGAACAGGAATTCAAGGCCCATACCTAAAAATAATAAAAGCAATATACAGCAAACCATTAGTCAATATCAAACTAAATGGAGAGAAACTTGAAGCAATCCCACTAAAATCAGGGACTAGACAAGGCTGCCCCCCTCTCCATATCTTTTCAATATAGTACTTGAAGTTCTAGATAGAGCAATTAGACAACATAAGGAGGTCAAAGGTATACAAATTGGAAAGGAAGAATTCAAACTATCACTATTTGCAGATGATATGATAGTATACTTAAGTGACCCAAAAAAACTCCACCAGAAAACTCCTACAGCTGATAAACAACTTCAGCAAAGTGACTGGTTATAAAATCAACTCAAGCAAATCAGTTACCTTCCTATACTCAAAGGATAAGTAGGCTGAGAAAGAAATAAGGGAAATGACACCCTTCACAATAGCCACAAACAATATAAAATATCTTGGTGTGACTCTAACCAAACAAATAAAAGATCTGTATGAGAAGAACTTCAGGTCTTTGAAGAAGGAAATGGAAGACCTCAGAAAATAGAAACATCTTGCATGCTCGTGGATTGGCAGGATTAATATAATTAGAATGGCCATCTTGCCAAAAGCAATCTATAGATTCAATGCACTCCCCATCAAAATCCCAACTCAGTTCTTCACAGAGTTAGAAAAAGCAATTCTCAAATTCATCTGGAATAACAAAAAACCCAGGATAGCTAAAACTATTCTCAACAGTAAAAGAACTTCTGGGGGAATCAGTATCCCAGACCTCAAGCAATACTACAGAGCAATACTGTTAAAAACTGCATGGTATTGGCACAGTGACAGGTAAGTGGACCAATGGAATAGGATTGAAGACCCAGAATGAACCCACACACTTATGGTCACTTGATCTTCGACAAAAGCAGAAACATCCAGTGGAAAAAAGATAACCTTTTCAAGAAATGGTGCTGGTTCAATTGGAGGTCAGCATGCAGAAGAATGTGAATTGATCCATTCTTATCTCCTTGTACTAAGCTCAACTCCAAGTGGATCAAGGACCTCCACATAAAACCAGGCACACTCAAACTAATAGAAAAGAAACTGGGGAAGACCCTTGAGGACATGGGCACAGGGGAAAAGTTCCTAGGAGGTTGTATTACCCTTGTGATATGGATCTGAGCCCTCAGGTTGTAGTCAATAAGCAGGGTTGTAGATGTGGGCCTTTGAGGGTGTCTGGTATGGCTTTCTGCTTCCTCACTGGCCATAGTTTTAAGAGAAATAGCTACATGCCTCGATTGCTATAGCTCCTTCTGATACCACACCTTCCTCACCTTACAGAATGAAATCCCAAAACATTGAGCACAAATAAACATTGCCTCTCTTAAGTTATTTTTCAGGTGTTCTATCATGTCAATGGGAAAAGAAACAAATATATTTTCCTCATAAAGTTCAAAATCACTTCTGGCTTCTTATTAGACATTGTTATATCACACTTCTCATTAAACCTAAAACTCTATATCTATTATTTGTGATAGCTAATTAGGAATCCGGAGGAATTACCCCCTTCTGGAATTTGTAAATGTTTGCTTCTATTGAGAGCTAAGGCATTTTGTAAATAGATTGCACACTGCACTGAACCTAAGAGTTTATATTGGCAAATGTTTGCCTGATTATTTAACAAAATTTCTTTTATACCAAAAATCGAAAAAATTCATTTATCATATTGTCTTAATTAGGTCTTGAAGAGAAACCATGTAGAGACACCATGACCAAGGCAACTCTTATAAAGGCAAGCATTAAATTGGGGCTGGCTTATAGTTTCTGAGGTTTACTCCATTATCCTCATATCAGGATGCAAAACAGAATGCAGACAGACAAGATGATGAAGAAACCAAGAGTTCTACATTTTGAGTCCAGGGAAGCCAAAAAGATGCTGGATCCTTCTGTGTTTAGCTACAACATTTAAGACCTTAAAGCCTGCCTACACTTCATCTAACAAAGTCAACTCTCCTGCAATAAAGCTACATCTAATAGTGCCATTCTCTTTGGCCAAGCATTCAAACACACGATTCTATGGGGGGGTCATGCCTATTCCAACTAACTGACCCCCATAAGCTTATAGTCATAACTTAATACAAAATGCATTTAGTCCAATGTCAAAAGTACCCATAGTCTATCACAGTCTCAACATTGTTAAAAAGTCCAAAGATCAAAGTCTCCTCTGAGATTCATGCAATCTGTTAAATCTAATCCCCTATAAAATCAAAATCAAAAGGCAAATCACATACTTCCAATATATCATGATACAGGGTATACATTACTGTTCTAAAACATAGGGAAGACAGCACAGTGAGGAAATACTGAACCAAAGCAAGACCAAAAGTCCAGTTAGGCAAACTCCAAATTCTGTATCTCCATGTCTGATGGTGTCTAAAGCACTTTTCAGATGGCCACCACCTTTCATCTCTGTTGACTGCCACACACTTCTGTCTCTTGAGCATGTGCTACCCCATCAGCCATTTTCCTAGGTAGGTATCCTATGGTCTGGCATCTCTAACCTCTCGGGATTTCCAAGGCAATCCAGGCTTCATCCTGACAGTTTCTGCGGCTGCTGTTCTTGGTGGTCATCCCCTGCTACTGACATCTTCAAAATGATGGGGTCTTATGCTGCAACTGGGCTGCACTTTCCCCTATTATCTCTTATGGACTCTCTTCATGGACCCATGCCTCATCACCTTTGCGTGACCCCTTCAGTCTCCCGGGAGAGTTCTGGGGGCCCCGTTAGTTGAAACTATGATTTTGGTGCTTGCAATCCCCTTCAACTCCTTCAGTCATGGCTCTAATTCTTCCATAGGGTCCCCCCCACCCCAGGGGCTCAATCCATTAGTTGGCTGTAAGAATCTGCATCTGAATAAGTCAGGTGCTGGTAGAGCCTCTTGAGGACAGTCATGCCAGGCTCCTGTCTGCAAGCACTTGTTGGCATTAGCGATACCCCAGTCCCTGGTACCAACTTCTGTCTTAGTTAGGGTTTTATTGCTGTGAAGAGAAACAATAAGTAAGGCACCTCTTACAGTTGCAAGCATTTA
Organism: Apodemus sylvaticus; assembly: GCF_947179515.1. Lineage (NCBI taxonomy): Eukaryota > Metazoa > Chordata > Mammalia > Rodentia > Muridae > Apodemus > Apodemus sylvaticus. The sequence goes on from NC_067491.1 coordinate 8,808,788, forward strand.
ATAGGGGCTGGATTATAGTTTCAGGTTGAGTCCTTTATCATCCTGGCGGAAACCATGGCAAGTACAGGCCGACAGGGTGTTAAAGGAACTGAGCATTCTGCATCTTGTTCTGAAGGCAGCCAGAAGAAGACTAGGTGTGACTCACAGAGTACAGTTTTAGTATTTAAAACTTCAAAGCCTGCGCCCCACAGTGACACACTTCCTCTAACAATACAACTCCCCCATCCAATAACACCACATCACCTTTTTTTCTGTTTAGTTTAGTTTTGGTTTGGTTTGGTATTATTTCAAGACAGGGATTCTCTGTATAGTCCTGGCTGTCCTGGAACTCACTCTGTAGACCAGACTGGCATCTAACTCAGAAATCAGCTGCCTCTGCCTCCCAAGTGCTGGGATTAAAGGCATGTGCCACCAATAGTGCCATTCCCTATGACCAAACACTCAGCCACATGAATCTAGAGGGGCCATACCTATTCGAACTACCACACATATTAACCGTTAATATTACATAGTTCACAATTGAAAATACCTTCCATTGCTGCCTTTATTTTTTAATCAATTTTTGTAGTCTTCTTTTTCAAAGATGAACTAAACTTTACTTGTAGAATACATTGTTAAATTTCTGTTGTTTGGTATTTGCTCCAGAAAGCATTCCCTTCCTGTTCCACCATTAAAACGTATGACTCTCTTGAGTATTTACTTCTTTTATTCACACAAGCAAGCTATTTCCAGATTCTAAAAGATATCCAAACTCTTGAGTCAGTGCCATTCTAGAATAGCTATATTAAAATTATTTTCTTACTGTTATAAGAAAATTATTAAAAATTCATAATGTAAAACTAACTGCCTATGTAACTTGAATAAAGAATATGTGCTGCATAGTCAGTACAGCTAAAAGGAAAAAAGAGAAAAAAAAAACCAAACAAATGAAGCAATTACTGATATTAATCCAGGCTTTAGAGCAGTATTTCAAATCGTAAATATTTTTCTGGATGAAAAATAAAGAGCAGCATCCAGGTCCTGTTGGTTTAAATATTCTCCGGGGTCAGAAGGATAGAAGTGGAGCTTTTAGTAATGAAGCAAATAAATCTATGTGAAAATATTCATCATTTCTTTGGCTGCACAGGAAGACAGTAAAGTTAAGGGGCATAGGAAAGAAGAACCACAGTAGATTAAAACACTCAAGGAGACACTTCAGAGCTTATTCAAGAAAGAGGAACTAAGATTCCCATAGATATGAAGTGGATATGGCCTCTTCAAATGCGCATAGCACATTTATTGATCATATATTGGCTAAAATATCATCAAGAACAGTTTTACAATTTTTAAAGAATTGTACAAGATATAATCTTGTCTAGCTTTGTAGTTTAATTAGAATTTTGTAATTTCTAACTGGATTTCTCTCTGGAAATTCTTTTGATAAAAAGTTTTGAATATCAAGAAATGTTTGTTATAATTGATGTGTTAAGGTAAATATTCAAATAAATACTAAAACTACTTAATAAGAAAAATCATATGACAAAGGAGTTTTGGTACTGTTAAGAATTCACAGTTTTATATTATTTGTTAGGAATTAAATCTTGTTTAAAACTAAGGATTTTTCATTCCAGGGATCTATAAAAGCAAATCATTTCCTCGAACAGAGAAGACAGAAAGTACAATAACAATGTCAACTAAGGTAATGGATCTATAACAAAGAAACAGATGCCAATCAAGCCAAATATATTCATTATTGAGCTTATCAATATTATTTAATTGAACTAGAATAAACATCAGCATAACTGCCCATCAAAAGCCCTGATAAAGCAGATAAAACATATGCAAATGAGAAAGTAACAGAGGTTGGAGGAAATGAACACCAGGAATTCAGAGGTGCAAGGAGAGAAAACAATGGATAACTACAGCTCAGGTGCCTCCTGCCATTGCAAAATGCAGTTTCTTTTTCTGATCTACTCATTTAAATATTAATCTCTTCTAAATATGTTCTCACAGAAACAGCTAGAAAACATGTTTGTCAACATTACAGATTATTATTCATGCTGACCCATAAAACTTGCCATTATGTGTATATAAAAAGATATGTCCAAAAACATCCAGATTTGATTTCTAATAGCAATTCTGAACCAGGAAGTAGCATCAACATTCATCAGTAGCTGCCGGATAAATAATTTGAAAGATAATTTTCCAGTTCAATGTAATGGTGTGCAATACAAATGAATAAACTGTTTTACCAAAATGTATCTGAATTTAAAGCAATAGCTAAGTGAAAACATAATAAAGAGAGGAATATATATTTTCTAACCCTGCTAGTAAAATTTTAAAATGAGGAGCAATGCTTTATGGTGATAAAAATTACAATAGTGGGTTCATATGACCACTAAGGTGTATGCTGGAATACACTTGCTTGTGCTCTATATGTATGTATGTATGTATGTATGTATGTATGTATGTACGCATGTGTGCGTGTGTATTATGTATGCATGTATTATATCTCAATTGCACATGTTTTTCTTGAATACTTGACTCCTTTGGCTAAAGCCCAGTTTTTCAATGACACAGAAAAATTCTAACTACAAAGCAATGGACATTTGTCCCTAATTTTCTCTTCTCTTTTTCTATCAAATCTATTCTGACTAGATTCACACATCAACTGCTTTAGGAAGTTTTGTCAAATTTAGCAGTGATCTTAATATATATATATATATATATATGCATATATGTACATATATTTACGTGTGTGTGTGTGTGTGTGTGTGTGTGTGTGTGTGTAAAATCAATTTTATTGAAACAGAATATCACATTCTAACCTTTCTGGAGGACGTTCCTGACTCATCTCACCTGCATTTCTTTATTTCTTTCTGTCCCTGTTGGCTTTTCTCGCTTCTCTCTTTTTTTAACCATTTTTTCATCTCTGCAATTTACTGTCCAATGTTGTATTGCTTAAAAACTTGTGTGCTTTCGTCTAAGTACACTTTTCTATTTGGCTACCAAATCTTCTATGTTTTTGGTTACTGCCTGCATATTTCCAGATGTATCCTCTCCCTGAACACTGTCTGGAATCATAGATTCCCCTGCACACTCAGCATTTGCAGATGTTTGAAGAGTACATCATCACATACACTCCCTCTAATTTTATCAAAGTAGCAAAGTTGTTATTAGACTTACCCTATGTCACTGAAAATTTTTCTACCTTCTCTTTTCTAACACATTCTAAAACAAAGTCTTTTCTCAACATTACAACAAGAGATATTTTGACTCACTATGAGGACTCATTAAACTTAGCTGGTCAATACTTTCACTAAATTTTGTTACAATTCAGTAAGCTGCAAATCCTCGTGTCTTGTTTGTTTATACTCTATTTCCTTATCTCATATCTCATTTTATTATTTTTCTTTCTCTAGTTTGTAGTGGAGCCATACTTTCCTAAAGATTTATTTACTCGTCAGTTTAGTACTTAATGAAATTACAGCATTCACAGTAATTTTTTTCTTCAATCCAATGCATTTCCTCTGACCAGATCCACAGAGGACTCGCCTCCTTTTCTCCAGATTAGCTCTTCAGCAAACCTTCACTTACTGCCCAAATGAAATAGTCAATTCTCCTTATATGGGGATCTATACTTGCCACTACAGCCAACTGTATAATAAAAAAGCTAATTACATCTATATCTAACATGAAAATAGTTTCCTTGCCATTATCCCCTAAGCAATGCAGGCACACAACTTAAAGAACACTGGTGTAGTGCTAGGTGAATAAGGAAAGACAATTGATTTAAAGCATGCAAAGTGCATGTGTCAATAAATCCATAAAGAATTATGCTCCTAACTATGTACTATATCTCAACTCACTATACTTTCTTGATCATTTTGCTGCATTAGCTAAAACCCAGGTTCTCAGTGGCACAGCAAAATTCCAGGACACAGTGGTGGATATTTTCTCCAATTTTTCCTCTTCCCTTTGTCTATCAAATCTATTCCAACCAGATGCCTGCATGCACTCCTTCAGGAAATCTCACCTACTACTTAAGATTATCACTCTTCTTATAAGTACCTTTATATCAAACACTGCTAATTTTGTTTATTTTCCCTCTCTTTAAATCATATTCAAGTTCATGGATTCCCAAACATGTATCTTCTGAATCTGTAGAGAACATCACATTGGTCCTCATTAAACGAGTTAAACAAATAATTTTAATTCAGTGAAAACAAAATACTTAAAATGTATTTTCTGGTTGCTGAAACCCCAGTGTTGCACTCCCCATGAAGGTCTTCTGCCATGTTGTCTGTCATTTGTTTGCTGTTTCTATGGATATGCTCTTAGGCTCATATACCTTTCAAGCTTAGGATGGGGGGGAGGAGGAGGAAGAGGAGGAGGAGGAGAAGGAGAAAGAGGAGGGAGGAGGAGGACGGAGGAAGAGGAGCAGGAGGAGGAAAAAGAAGAGGAGGAGAAGGAGGAGGAGAAAAGTAAAAGAAAGACTAGAAAAGAACTACTTGTTTAGACTCATGTTACAACATCACTCACTCCTTTGCTATGTACTGAGACCCAATCAGTTTTTAAAACTACACACACACACACACACACACAGACACACACACACACACACACATGTCATCTCTATTATATGGCATAGTATATTCTTGCCATGCTAGTAAAGATAATTCCCAATCCTGTTAACATATTTGTGGAAATGCATGCAGAGGTGTCTCAGCAGTTTCAAGGGTGCATGGATGTTTGAGGTAGTATGTGAACATTGTACGTCATGGGCAAGATGGAACAGAAATATGCTAGAACCAGAAGATCACTTTGGTCTTCTCACTATTACCTACCCCCACTGTCATAAATTTTTATTAGATATTTTCTGAATTTACATTTCAAATAGTATCCCCCTTTCTGCATTACCCCTCTGAAAACCCCCATCCCCTCCCCCTCCCCCTGCTCACCACCCCCAGTTTCCTGCTTACATTCCCCTATTCTGGGGAATTGAGCCTTCACAGGACCAATGGTCTCTCCTCTCATTGATGTCTGAAATAGTCATCTTCTGCTATATACGTAGCTAGAACCATGGGTCCCTCCATGTATAGTCTTTGGTTGGTGGTATAGTCCCTGGGAGCACTTGGGCTACTGGTTGGTACATGTTATTGTTCATCCTGCAGGACTACAAACCTCTTCAGCTCCTTGGGTCCTCTCTCTAGCTACTGCATTGGGGACCTGATGCTCATTCTATTGGTTGGCTGTGAGCCATGGGTATTTTAATCCACTTTCCAATAAGGATCAAAGTGTCCACACCTTGGTCTTCCTTCTTCTTGAGCTTCATTCATGTGGTCTGTGAATTGTATCTTGGGTGTTCTGAACTTTTGGGCTAATATCCACTTATCAGTGAGTGCATACTATTCGTGTTCTTTTGTGATTGGGTTACCTCACTCAGGTTGATATTTTTTAGCTCCATCCATTTGAAGAATTTCATGAAGTCATTGTTTTTAATAGCTGAGTAGTACTGCATTATGTAAATGTACCACATTTTCTGTTTCTGTACTTCTGTTGAGGGACATCTGGGTTCTTTCCAGATTCTGGCTATTATAAATAAGGCTGCTATGAACATAGTGGAGCATGTGTCCTTATTACATGTTGGTATATCTTCTGGGTATATGCCCAGGAGTGTTATAGCTGGATCCTCAGGTAGGGCTATGTCCAGTTTTCTGAGGAACTGCCAAACTGATTTCCAGGGTGGTTTTACCATCTTGCAATCCAACCAGCAATGGAGGAGTGTTCCTCTTTTTCTACATCCTCTCCAGCATTTGCTGTCCCCTGAGTTTTTGATCTTGGCCATTCTGACTGATATGAGGTGGAATCTCAGGGTTGTTTGGTATGCATTTCCCTGATGATTAAGGATGTTGAACATTTCTTTAGGTGTTTCTCAGCTATCCAGTATTCCTCAGTTGAGAATTTTTTGTTTAGCTCTGTACCCCATTTTTAATAGGGTTATTTGGTTCTCTGGAGTCTAACTTCTTGGTTTCTTTGTATATATTGGATATTAGCCCTCTTTCAGATGTAGGATTGCTAAAGATCTTTCCCCAATCTGTTAGTTGCTGTTTTGTCCTATTGACAGTGTCCTTTGCCTTACAGAAGCTTTGCAATTTTATGAGGTTCCATTTGCCAATTCTTGATCTTAGAGAATAAGCTATTGGTTTTCTATTCAGTAAAATTTCCTCTGAGCCCATGTGCTCCAGGTTCTTCCCACTTTCTCTTCTATTAGATTCATTGTATCTTCTTTTATGTGGAGGTCCTTGATCCACTTGGACTTGAGGTTTGTACAGAGAGATAAGTATGAGTCAATTTGTATCTTTCTGCATGTTGAATGCCAGTTGACCCTTGAAATAGAAAGAACCCAGATTATCATTTAAATATTAAATATTAGAATTCAAAACATAAGCAATGATAAATTCTACTACATGATGGGTAAATTTAACTCAGTGGCTTATGAATGAAAATATATCAGAAAAAATACATACAAAGAATTAAAATGAGTACATCTAGAAAAGTAAACTGTTCTTACTAGTTTATGATGCCTGACTCTATAGATACATATCTGAATTGCTTTAGCTTCAAGCTTATAAGGCATGTATACATAGGGTATCTGAAACACCCGAGAGATTTTATCAGGCACTTTGTGTTCAACATGACTATACTGATAAAGCAAATTCAAACATGGCTTCCCTGGAAACCTTGAAAATGATTCCACAGTATTTCCTGTGGATCTCCGTTAGCATGCTCCAATTTATTCCCCACACAAAGCTTAACTTGGGAGCAAAAAGACAAACCTGAGCATATTTATGGCTTCAATTAAAGAGTCAGTATTTTTCTGCAATGTTAATTCTTCTTGGATTTTTTTTTTTTTTTTTTTTTTTTTTTTTTTTTTTTGCATTATGGCATTATGGACCCTGCCTTCACCAGAATTTGACAGAATCAGGTCTAGGCTTTAATTACATCTCCCAGAAAAAAATTCTAATTGGCTTAATTTTGTTCAAAAGGTTGTTCCTGGAATAATTATCATTCTACAAAAGACAACTGTATTATCCAGAGTTCCAGTGCAATTTTGTAAGTGGGCCATGCAAGACAGGTGGACACTGTTACAAATGGAATCCCACATCTTTTATTCTTGCTGAACTCTCAGAAGCTATCTTGACTAGTTTTCTAAGGCTGTATGGGTGTGAATGTACATTTTACTTAATAAATCATCATTTGTTTGTGTAAATCTTGAGTATTTGCTAGGATGAATTTGACTTTTAGAATAATGACTTTTAGTTATCAACAATTGCTACATGCTGTGTAGAAAATTAATTGTGCAAAAGTCTTGTAATTATGGCTTTTTATTCCCACAAATATTGTTATATTTTGCCTCAAAGCCCTTTTTAAATGATCTTCAAGTAAAGCTTGTCTTACTGGAGTATTTTTATTGCATACAGATTTGAACATTATTCAACACTACCTCTGTTAAATACATAATAATCATGATATATGTTCTTTTAATGGAATGGTCAGGCAGCTGTAGTAGTTGCATAAGGAGGCATACAATATGATGAGGAAAAATCAATGCTTATTTCATTCATGTCATAATGCCTGTTGGAAGACCAGGGAGAAGGAGTGTTCAGCACTGTCACAGCGTGTGTGGGAACTACAGCAATGCAATTTTACAGTGGGTGAGACTGATTCAGAAGAACTCTGAACATAATACAAACCAATGGAACAAGAAACAAGGTTGGTGGTCAGCAGAAGGAAATTTACTAAGGAGACATAAGGACAAAGAATTTCCATACCAAAAGACCAGCCCTGAAAATATGCATAAAGCTAACATTAGCCAGACCGAGAAGGTCATATGTATGTATTTAGGAATATACATGTCAACAATAGGTATGGTCTTAATCCTACATAAAAAGCTACAGGCAATTAAGTGATGCTTCAGAGTGGGAAAAATAGTCTCATGCAGGGAAGAGCCTGCCAACAAATTAGGTCAGCCCTGAAAATATACAAGTAGCAATGCATAGACTGAGCAGGATGTATTTAGGGGATTCTCTCTCTCTCTCTCTCTCTCTCTGTGTGTGTGTGTGTGTGTGTGTGTGTGTGTGTGTGTGTATGTAACAGTGGTATGTGATAAACAGATGCATGAATTTAAAAAGGCTCAATGGAAGGACAAGTAGGGCAAGAAAAACTGAGAGTTTGAAGGGAGTAGCAGGAAGGAAGGAATGATGTAATTATAATTCTACCTTAAAACATAATAGAATTAACTTGAAGAAGAGGATTCCATCATAAACTAGACTCTTTCTGAAGTCTGATCACATACTCAGTGAATAATGGGAGGGGAGGAGACTGATCAGCCACCAAAATCTGAAGGCAGCTGTTTTCTGTTAAGCAGACCCACCACCAGGCTTTTTTGCCCAAATTGGATGTCTCAAGAAACTATGTGTTGGATCTAAAAAATCATCTCTTGAGGATTGGGTAGAATCAGTTGAAGCAGAATATCCCTGTCATTATTTTTAAAGACAAGAGAACACATGGACGTATCTGTATATTCAGGAAGCAGAGGGAGGCGCAAGGAGCAGAGAAGGGACCTGGAGCCTTTGTGATGATTTCCACAGAAACAGCAAGCAAGCAAGCTAGGGGAGGCCTTGGGATCAACTACCTGCAATAAATCTGACAGACTTTAATGAACCCATGTTTTATTTTTTAATATCATTGGCTGGTGTATGGTCCTAGAATGTCAAAAGCTAGAAAATATTACTTTCTGAGGCTAGTGGTCAAGAAAGAATGACCTTCCCGGATCCAATAACACACCAAAGAGCATGATCAAAGATGCCTAATGCCTAAGGATTACCTGACACAAGGCCACTTCTGCTCAGCTTCTAGGTTTGCGGCCACTGCACATTGTGATGTTGAAACACAATGGAAAGGAATTTCAAAATATGTGTAATTCAAAACACCAAACAAAACAGTATTACTAAAAGGCTCATTGACACATTATTTGTAACATAGTTACATATTGTTACAAAATACAAAAATATTTGAACTTAGAGATCTATCAGATATCTTTATGGCTGATTATTATCACCACCACCGATTGTGTAATTACTCATATACTAATGCATGAACTCTCGGTATTCTCGGATGACTGCTTCAGTTCTTTGGTCTTCTTGAAACCATACAACGGAAATATTTTATTCGTAGATACAGTGGCTGTCGCATAATAAGATGGTCTCTGAAGACTTTAAGTAGTCACCAGAAGAAGGCACTATCTGATGGGAGTGTGGTGCCAGGAAGCGTTCCTGAACCTCAAAAGACCACCGAGAAGCAGAGTCTGAGGCAATCACACTACGGTCTCATTATTCAAGCTCCACCTTGGGCCACATCACCTTCCGGGAGGGTGTAGCCCCAAGCTCTCAGTGGGACAAGGCTTTACAGAAAATGGTGAGGAAGCAAGGGGCGTTTAGCATGCCAAGCATCTAATTGTATGACTATTGTAAGTTGACAGGCAGATGTTACGAAGCAAAATCATGAACAGTCGCAAATGGTCTAAAGTACACTTTAAACAATCGTACTATTCTTTGATTGACTGTTGCTAGGAAGTAGCTAGGGAGTAACGCTGAGGTATGGACCAAGGACAAGCCATGGGGTCCTTCCTGCTACTTGGGTGCAGTTTGGGTTCAGCGGCTGGTCGAGTTCTCAGGCTTTTTCTTCCTTTAAAATGGAGTCCAGGCCAAAGATGGAGTAGATTTGGCCTCTTAGGAGGCTTCATCATTCAAGTTCCTACAGAGAACTAAAATCTTTCAACTATCAATTGCAAAAGCTCCAATGACAGAACTAATGAATAGTCCTTTCCATGAGCCACGCTCCCCTTTCCAATGCTCACCCTGCTCTTTGGACAAGGGAAGGGCTAGGAACGTCAAACACTACAGGAGCAAAGAAAGAAGAGATGCACGTCACTCTGTCTCCTTCAGAGCCTCAGAACACCAAGGAAACAGAGAAAGCACTGGCTTTCTAAAGCTAAGCACCTTGCAGTGAATGAGAAGATACCTAACTCTATTTAATTTATTATGTGTTGTGGATAGCCCTGGGCTTGTTCCACTTTGATGCTAATTCCACTTCTGGGAGGAGCTGCAAACAAGGTGTTAATCCTGTAAACAGGTGCCTTGTGAACCTTTCCCCCTCCCCCCACCTTAGCTTTTCAAATAAAGTTTGGGGGAGGAGAAAAGGATCACGGGGAAGGGGGAGGAGCTACGGAGGATCAAAGGAGCGGATGAACAGAACCTTGTGGACTGGAGAAACCATAAGTTACATGGGATAACATAGATGGCAATAGAGTAGTATAGTGGGAGATCTGCCCAATCTAGGCATACAGCTTGCATTGTTATTGATTGAGATTTCTTTTACCGGGTAATTGGGTAGGAAAAATACCGCAACAATAATGACTGAAATGCTTCGCTCTTACTGGAGCTTGCAAATCCTGGCAACCAAACTCATGGCTAAGATAATCACCAGGTTGCAGCCAGGGCTGATCTGGTTCATTGATAATCAGTTCCTCCCAGCTCTGAGAGCAATTTCATAAATGAGATGCTGGATCATTTTGTAACATAAAACATCCTTTCTTAGGCCAGTACCCCATTCAGAATCCTTTCCAAAGATATCCAGTGTAGTCTTTATTCTCCAGCCAATAAAATATGGGTGACCAACCATAAAACCACATCCTTCTGCCAACAGAGGTAAAGCTGTTAATATAGTCAAAATAAAGATGTTAATATAGTCAAATGCATGTGCTAGGGGCTGTGCTTCATGATTCACACTGTAAGCCCAGGACCTATTTAATTTGTTTCAGGGCAGCCAGGGATATATCGGGAGACCCAATCTCATCAACAAAACAATATCAACAAAAATCCCCCACAAGAAATGAACAAACAAAAAACCCAAATCAAGTACATATCAGGTAGCTAGTTAGAAACTAGCACAGTTGAAAGTCATTGGCAATTGCTTCTCCTTTACAATCAACTTTGATTTCTACATCCTGTGTCTCTGGTAATTAAACATTTTTGCCTGCTAAAAGCAGTGACAGGTAATATGGAGGAGAAGCATCAAGACCGTCCTACTTTAAAACTCAAAATGCCCCGTGGAAGGACATCTTCAGATTAGACAAAATATAGATAGAGAGGGTAAAGAGAGGAAACGGTCCTTTGTGCATGCCTTGAAGGTAAAGCCATTTTCTCCTTTGAAATCACAGCTGTTTGTATGGATTCCGTTTTCTTGTCTCTAATTCCTTTTAAACTGCTCTGTTACAAAATTGCTGCTCAAAATTCCAGTGTCTGGTTCATTCTCGTGCACTGGGTAAAGACATGCATTGAAGATTGTCTAAAAGACCACATGGTGACTAAGTAGGTTTTCTCATAGCGAGTGGGGATAGCATTGTCCTCTCCATTAATAGTTCATCTGAGTGAGCTTGCCATTACCTGGACAGGAAACCACCCTTCTGGAAAACTCTCCATTTGAGACTCTGAAAAGAACCTAAAATAGAAGTTACCGATGGGCCCTTAAGTTCTTGCTCATTCTCATTCCTTGAAAATGGACCAGCTGTTTCTACAGTAAGCTGCCTCCTGCAAAGCACTCTGTGTTCTGGTCAGAACAGTTTGTACAGAAATCATACAGGTTCACAAGCTAAGTGGAAACCAGAGAGAGATCACGATGTTATACGTATCTCAAAAAAACCCTTGACATGGAGTAGAAGTTACAAAGGTAAAATTAACCACAGCAAGAGGATTAGAGGGGACTATTTATAATAATTTTCCCATACTCTGTCAAAGATAAATTTATATATGAAAAATGATTTTACAGAATTTTTTAATTTATTATATTTTTCATGGATTGAAACTGTAAATATGAAGATTTATATAAATACCATAAAATTGCGTATTAGAAATAAACCAAGCAATTAAAATAATTTATATGTTAAAATTTTGCCACATATATTTAATTTTTTCCTCATTATAACAATGAAAATTTACCTAATAGTCAGGCAATACTTAAATATGGTGATATCACCTGGATATTGAGTAATAGTGAAATATGGTGGTATTAGCATACATTAAATTTTAAAATTGGACTGGTAATTTGCTTTAGAGCAATTAGCTTATTTGACTTAAATTATTTTTTTCTGCATGTTCTTCCCTAAAGTAACATTTTAAAGTTTCATTTTGGTTTTCAGTGTGTGTGTGTGTGTGTGTGTGTGTAATTATTGCTAAGACATAAGTATCTTGAGTATTCGTTACAGCAAAAAGCTGTTCTGTTTCCACCAAGAATAATACAAATATCCACTGACAATGGCATTAGAGAGGTTATTAGACAAAAAAATGGCAGAGATTTAAGTAATATAAAGTATTGGTCATATATGGAAATATTCAGCAATAGAAAAGCCAATCGTGATTTGGTATTCCTTGGATCAATTCCGTTTATAGTATAAAGAGACTGTAAACCTGCTCTGACTCTATTTCCCGGAGATTGAACCTTTGAGTAGCAGTTAAGATTAAATGATGTGAGGCTGGAGAGATGGTTTGGTCGTTAAGAGAACTCATTGCTCTCTCAGAAAACCTGAGTTAAATTATGATCATCTGCATCAGATGACTCAAAACATACTCTAATTGTGATGCCATGGGAAATCAATGCCTCTGGGCTTGTGGGCTCTTGGACTCACAAGCTTATATAGAGAAACACACATACATACACACAATTTAAAATAACAGAAACATGTCTTTAAGAGGTTGAAAGATGTCATGTGGTCGGTCCCAAATTCAGTGTCCATGTGTCAATGTCAGAAGATAATTAAAGGTAGTCGGGCTGACAGGTGATTTAATCGTGGCGACCCAGGTGGCTGAGACAGGGAGATTGCAAGATCCAGGCTAGCATGGGCTCTAGAGTGAGACTATAAACACGACTGAAGCAGCAGCCCAGTAGAAACATGCTCGTTTGGCATGATGGAGGACCTGGGATTCAGTCTGAGACTAAATTGAAGACTGAGGTAGGAGGCAGCTCTGTGCTGTGTGGAGCATCTGCATCCTCCACCTTCAGACAGCCACCCATCGGATGCCAAGGAGAGACAGGGTCATGGCTTTGAATTCTAGATCCATGATATCATGAACTTCAATAAAATTCAGTTAGTCGAGCTGTAGATCAGAAACATTAAATAGAGTAAGTAAGCATAATATTTTTGAAATTTCACACCAGGATTTTAGCTAAGCAAATGCTGTGAACCTTGAGTTGTATCTGGCAAAGTATTTTGAAATGTTCAGTAAAATTACTGCTCAAGGGCCGTACGTGGTTCCCAAGAATTTAGATTTCAATCCTATTTGGGTTTTGTTTTATTTATTTTTAGCTCCTGGAAAAGCTACTGGAATTATATGTATATGTGTATATATATACTTTAATATGCAAATAACTTAGTATGTTAAACTAATTACTGTTCATTAGGAAATAAAGTACTAAAATACTGAAGAAGCTAGAGGAAAAGTTTGAACAGAAGTTATATATAAGTTATATAAGTTAAATAAGTTATATATTTATATAAATTTATACATATAATTTATATAAAAAAAGTATTTTTGTAAAAGCTTCATTAGTTTTAGAACACATTTTTCTTAGAGCACATGCCCTGTTTTATTGTAAATGCTAAATGCATCCTATATTTTCTACATGTAACTTTCTGTTCAAACTTTTCCTCTAGCTTCTTTAGTATTTTAGTACTTTATCTCCTAATGAACAGTAATTAGTTTAACATACTAAGTTATTTGCATATTAAAGAGAATGGTCACTTATCCATCAATAAATATGCTTATTATTCTTATAGAATATTTCAGATAAATACAGAGTCAACATACTAATGATTCAAAAGATATTAATTTCTATTTTGTTATTGTTAATCCAGATATATTTTCAATAGCTTGCTCCAACTAGACAAAATAACATCCTACTCCTGTCTTCTAAGAATGCATATTTAAGCTTAAGGTAGGAATATTTTTCATTTAAGTAAATATAAAGTGTAGGATAATGTTATGCATGTATAATGACTGAGTGATACTTCTTCGATAGCATTTATTTACATTACTCAAAGGAGTCCTTAAATTTGATACCATACCATAAACCAGAGCAATATATGTTAGAAAAGTGATTATGTTTGAGTCAAAGCAATATATTGTGAAAACCATATTAGAATACTCTGTGACATGATTTGGTTACATCGAAGTTTTTATTCTGAGAAAATGAAGTCACAATACAAAAGCTAGATGTCAAAGAGTTTCTGAAAGCAACAACATTTTGCTAAATGTCAATAAAAGTTATCAAACAGATTGAGTAACTGCTTCAACTTTATCATTCGTGAAGAAAGTACTTTAACTCTGAATAAGGATGATCATTAGGACATCTTAGGATTGATTGTCAATGTTTTATTAGGCTACCTTAAAATGACTCAGTGAAGCAGTATTCGGCAAAGCCAGAACGGGGAAGTAGGAAGGGGTGGGTGGGAGGACAGGGGAAGAGAAGGGGGCTTACGGGACTTTCGGGGAGTGGGGGGCTAGAAAAGGGGAAATCATTTGAAATGTAAATAAATTATATCGAATAAAAAAAAATAAAAATAAATAAATAAATAAGGCTGCTAAAAAAAATGAAATCATAGGTGAACTGTAATTTAATTTGGATTATGTTCTGATTGATAACATCCTAGTCATGAGTTTAAGGAAAATGACCAGGTCCAGGTCAGGCAACTATTGGGCACTTTCAGTTTAACATTGTTTCTTTTGTTTGTTTCTTGTTTTGTTTTGTTATTTTCTTAATGTCTATGAATATCTTCCCTGGACGTATGTCAATGTTTCACCTGTATACCTGGTAAATGATGAGAACAAATGATGTAGGATCTCCATAACTGGAGATGCGGACAGTTGAGAGCTTCCATTTGGGTGCTGGGAGTTCAACCCATGTCTTCTGAAAGAGCAGCCAGTGTTTAAATTACTGAGAAACGTCAATCTAATGAGTTAAGAGGTTGCTTATTCTCTTGTTTCTCTACTTCTTTTCACTCTAAATAAGATTCTAGACACTTTCAAAAAGAAGCTTTAAATTAGAATCTCTACAACTGGTTCAAGGGATGCATATACTGAACATGTTTTAGTACGTACACACACATACACACACACACACACACAAAACAGATCAGTGGAATAATAGATTGGATTATTCTATAGAAATAGGAGAAGCTGTTCAAACAGGATGGATGGTTAATGGATTTAAAAGGGAAAGGGGCAAAGCAGGAATTTACAAAGTAACAGAGAAAAGTTACAATTCCATTCACCTGCTTTGGCTCAGCAGTGTCTGAGCTTAACAACTTCCCTCACTGCTACAACTAATCAGTGCAAAGAGACCCAATTCCTTTAAAATCTTAGTGTCTGAGAAGTTTACCAGAATCCTTGAAATATGGGCCATCTCTGAAAAGGAGACTAAAAATTATTCAAGGAAAAAAACTGGCACATTTAAATTTGGTTGTAAGTGTAAAATGGATGTATATGTAAAAAAAAATGTTAGAAATAGCCATTCTAGATACAAATACACTTCTGCCACAGAAAATATATTTGGAAGACATTGTAGCAAATACATAATAGATTTCCTATTACAACCTATGAGGTATGCAATAAGCAAAATTAACAAACAGAAAATAAACCTTAATAAAGGTGTGTACATTGCAGTGTCACACACACACACAGACACACAGACACACAGACACACACACACTCACACAAATATGGTGAGAGCATACAAAATAAAATATTTAAGATATACCAGTATAGTAATCAACCTTGAAATGTATCAAAACTTATTGTTTAATTGTCATTAACAAAATAATTTTTACCTTCTTTTGAAATGGATACCTTTAACATCTGTGGTATTAACTAAGACCTTTTAAATTTGTCTACTTTTTTTATTGTAAAGTAATTACATCACTTAGCTCTTCCTTTTCCTCCCTCTAACACATCCTACACAGCCCTTCTTGTTCTCTTTTGAAACCATAGCCTCAGTTTTCTGTAATTGATACATCCACACATGTATGCATATAATCCTAAATACACAAACATAATCAGTTTTTTCTGTATAATGTTATTTGAACATGTTTTCATGTATGAACATTTTTTAAAATAAAGAATTAATGGTCTCTTCTTTGGGAACGGCCCCCTCGTCCTTGTACATTTCCCTCTATTTCCTCTGAACAGCTGAGATGAAAGCTGTAGCCAAGCTTCAGGAATGGGCGGCTTGGCTGAGCCCAGAGCTTTTCTAACTGTCTCTAGTCTGAGGCCTGGAAGCTTTTAGCTTCCAATTGAATCTTCTGCAAGCCCAGACATTGAAGGATTCTTCAGCTTCAAGCTTTTCTCTGCTAACCTAGGCGTAGAATGTTTTCAGTCTCTGAGACTTACTGCTGAATAAACTCACTCTTTCTAACTCTTTCTGAGCACTGGCTAGCTTGTTCAACTGAGCTGTTCTGGCTTGAACTCCTTTCCAAGCTGACTGATTCAAACTGGCTTCTCACTAAATTGCTCTGAAAACTGCCTCTGAGGTCCACTAACTGAACTGCAGTGACTGCATGAACTGAATGGAACAGCATGACCTCAACTGCATTCTACTGAACTGCACCAAACTCAATTGAACTCAACAACTCCCAATCCCCTATAATGCTGCATCAAGCCTTTCCAGGATCAGGACCCTCTCCTTACTTCTTCTTGTGAATGATTTGATATGTGAGTTGTGTCTTGGGTATTCCAAGCTTCTGGGCTAATATCCACTTATCAGTGACTGCATTCCATGTGTGTTCATTTGTGAATAAGTTACCTCACTTAGGATGATATTTTTCAGTTCCAACCATTTGCCTAAGAATTTCATGAATTTGTTGTTTTTAATTACTGAGTAGTATTCCATTGTGTAAATATACCACATTTTCTGTATCCATTCCTCCATTGGGGACATCTGGGTTCTTTCCAGCTTCTGACTATTATAAATAAGGCTGCTATGAACATAGTGGAGCATGTGTCCTTATTGCATGCCGGGGAATCCTTTAGGTTTATGCACAGGAGAGCTATAGCGGGGTCCTCCAGAAGAGTTCTGAGGAACCACCAGACCAAATCCAAGAACACATCAAAACGATCATTCACCATGATCAAGTAGGCTTCATCCCAGA
The DNA here is from genome assembly GCF_947179515.1 of Apodemus sylvaticus. Lineage (NCBI taxonomy): Eukaryota > Metazoa > Chordata > Mammalia > Rodentia > Muridae > Apodemus > Apodemus sylvaticus. The sequence continues at coordinate 8,826,030 of NC_067491.1, forward strand.
GATGTAGGGATGGTTCAATATATGGAAATCCATCAATGCAATCCACTATATAAACAAACTCAAAGAAAAAAACAACATGGTCATTTCATTAGATGCTGAAAAGGCATTGACAAAATTCAGCATCCTTTCATACTAAAAGTCTTGGAAAGAGCAGGAATTCAAGGCCCATACCTAAACATAGTAAAAAGCAATATACAGCAAACCGGTAGCCAACATCAAACTAAATGGAGGGAAACTTGAAGCAATCCCACTAAAATCAGGGACTAAATAAGGTCACCCCCTCTTTCCATATCATTTCATTATAGTACTTGAGGTACTAGCTAGAGCAATTAAACAACATAAGGAGGTCAAAGGGATACAAATTGGACAGGAAGAAGTAAAACTATTTGCAGATGATATGATAGTATACTTAAGTGACCCCCCCCCAAAAAAAAAAACTCCACCAGAGAACTCCTACAGCTGATAAACAACTTCAGCAAAGTGGCAGGTTATAAAATCAACTCAAGCAAATCAGTAGCCTTCCTATACTCAAAGGATAAGCAGGCTGAGAAAGAAATTAGGGAAATGACCCCCTTCACAAGAGCCACAAACAATATAAAGTATCTTGGTGTGACTCTAACCAAACAAGTGAAAGAGCTATATGGCAAGAACTTCAGGTCTCTGAAGAAGGAAATTGAAGAAGACCTCAGAAAATGGAAAAATCTGCCATGCTCGTGGATTGGCAGGATTAATATAGTTGAAATGGCCATCTTGCCTGCAGTGCTCTTAAGTAGCCTCTCTTTCTTGTCTGTTCTCCTTAGAATTGGGCATATCCTATCTCTGATTCATTCTGTCAAATTTTTCTCTGATTTATCACTTTGCTCCTCAATTAGATGTCATTGTTTGGAATTAAAGGTGTGTACTAAGAGCACATCAGTATTTCAGCCAGGGGGGATTGAAGATGTATCATTCCAGCGAGATCACACAGACCTAATAGGTCTTCGGATGTGTTCTCTTGCCAGAGCAGCCATGTTGCTAGATTAAAATTTCTCTACTCCCCCCTCCCACCTCTAAGCACTTTTATTTGCCTATAGTTCTTTTGTAGGGTTGAGTTCTCATGGGCTCTGACTGCCCTTGTTCTGCTCATTTTTATAAGTCCCATTGATGACAATTCACCTTAGAATTGTCAAGTCAATGACCCCTGAGCCTTATTTAACTGTTGTATTGTAGTTGTAAGATTTGGATTGGGCTCTAAGATAGCATTTTGGTTGATTGTGTTTGTCTGTAATTGTCTGTCATTGCAAGGAGATATTTACGTGATTAAAAAAAGGATGAAGACTAACCTGTATATGTAGGAACAAATATTTTGAATAGTTAGAGATGATGCTGATTTACTAAAGTGGTCAATTCTTCTCTCTAAGATTTATGACTTCACTATCACTGGGTAGTTGGCTGTGTTTCCAGGTTCAGGCATGTTTTCCCTCTTGTAAGGTCCAATTATCGATCTGCTGGTTCCATCAACCTGAGTGTGTCATTACTGAATTTTTAGGGTTATTATACCATACTATTAATATTTGATGTTCATAAGCATCATAACTGGTTAGGACTGACGGATGCTTCATTTCTTTGGAAGCTTGATTGGCACTTTCTGGTACCATGAAAGCTAGTAGGATTTGACTATCACTTGAAAGACTTGCCACATAGGAACCATCTATAAAACCATCCTATAAAAGGTTATAAAACAACAGTTGTGGTTATAAATAGTCTTAGCACAGGGCAACAAACTATATTAGTGACTTTGACAACAAACAGGAGCCCTGTATTTTCTAATATACTGAGTATTTTCATAAGAAAAATAAATATATGTGTATTTCTATGTATATGTTTATATGAGCTACATGCCCTGCTATGAAATCCAAGGATCTTCTTAAAAGAATTCAATGACCTCTTATACAGATCTATCTATCTATATAAGATTTGTTTTTTCTTTTAATTTCACATTTAGAAAGTATAGTATGGATAGTCCTCCAACATTATTTTTTCTAAAAATGCTTTAATACGAGTTATGTGAAATTATTTGTGATCATTGCCATCCTACCCCTGAAACCTAAAGTATTAATGTGCAATAATTTGGTAACAGAAACAATTTATGTTACTAAGGCAGGTTAAAGTAACATTTATTGAGAAATATTTTGTTTATGAGGAGTAGTTCCTTTCTTTGTTCTTTGTTGACTTGGTGTATAATGAATATTTAATCATATTATACTTGCATCTATTATTTTCTCATTTGCAAAGTCATAATACAAAGTTTAAAATATTAAACTATTTTATGGCAATCCTTGTATTAAATATTTAGCTAAAATTAACATGCATGCAGAGAAATTTAATCAAATATATAACCATACCGATTTTTTCCCTCAGTGTGAAATTACAGAATAGCTGACTCACGTTAGTAAAACAATAAATGAATTTTAAATGGTACACACATATTCTAATCAAGACTGAGCAATTCTGAAACCTCTTAAAACAATTTCATCTGTTATAATTTTAAGATTATAATAACCAAGTTTGTTTTACCCACAAAATGCAACTGAGAACAATACAGAGACTGCTATTTTTCCACCTATTTAAAGATGTTATTTGCAGAAAGCTTTTGCAGTATTAGCCTTATGTCTAATGAAAGAAGAATTTTGTTTCTTCCTGATACCCAGATTTATTCATTGTATGGAGTAATAAGATTCAAGTCACTAAGCACGTTGAAGTCCTTTATAAATTTGATGGATGTTCAGAATCTTCTGTGGGCATGAAGCTCATTTGGTAGAGCTCGGGACTAGTAGGTTAGAAGCCTCATGCTGAATTTTGGCATTGTATAAACCGATCAGAAGGGAACACTACTATACTCAGAAGATGGAGGAAGGATCTTCAGTAATTCAACGTCATTCTGCCATATATAGATTTATGTCAGACCAGAATTATGTGGCACTGTTTCACAAACATCAAAAATAATTACAGCCTTAAGTTTTTTGACTTACACATCTTATGCACCTTATGCATTTTAGAAATTATATATTTGTATATAAGATTTCTCTGTTGCCTGTGAGTTCAGATTAGTTATGACACTTAATATTGACAGTGCTGGTTTCAAAGTCATTTCCAGGTCTCAGGATCTGTACTAATTAATCTACTAAAATATCCTTAATTGGGGAAAAAATAACTCAAATAGGAAAACATACCATGAAAAGTGATGGCTAATTAGAACTTTCTGAAAATTTATATCTAATTCTACAATATTATTTTGGTGCCAGCTTGAAGTTATACAGAGGAATTCTTTCTTCTGTGTAGAGCATCCTAATTTCTTTCACTTTTCTAACTCAAATAATAAATGGATACTGCTAAAAACTTACTTACAATTTCTCTGCATGACTATGTGGTAGTTTGAATATGCTTGGCGCAAGGAATGGCACTATTATTAGGATAATTATTATTGTTATTATTATTATTAGGAGGTATGGCTTTGATGGAAGAAGTGTGTCCCTGTGAGTGTGGGCTTTGAGAGCTTCCTCCTAGATGCCTGAAGTCAGTCTTGACCTCACTGCCTCTGATCACGATATGGAACTCTTGACTCTTCCAGCACCAGGCCTACCTGGGCACTGCCATGGTTCTTGCTATGATGATAATGCACTGAACCTCTCAACCTGTAAGCCAGGCCCAATTAAATGTTGTCTCTTATAAAAGTTGAAGTTAGAATTAAATGCATGAACAAGATAAAGTGCTTTCAATAAAAGCAATATCTCTACAGTGTTTATATGTAGTACATAAAAACTGAAATTTGTTGTTAAAATTTTACATAAAAGTTAGATGAGTTGCCTTTATTACATGCACACATCCATAATGTAAGTACCAGAGTAAATGCATCTATCTCCTCAAGCATTTATCATCTGTTTGTGGCAAAGCATTCCAGTAACTTACTTCTAAAGTTGCCAGAGTAGTCAACCTACTATCCAGTAGCCCGCTTCCCTCCATTTATAGTTTAGAAATTTAACTCCTCCCAGCTCTTTTTCTCCACCACCTTCTATTTCTTAGATTCCAGTAGAATGAGATCATGTGATATGTCTGTTTCTGTGCCTGGTTTATTTCATTCCATGCTCTTACCTTAAATTCTGTCCTGAGAGGCTACCTTTCTTATTGAGAAAGTATTATTCAACTGGGTACATCTATTACATTTTTTTAAAGCTTCAAGAGTGTTTCCAAAAAAACTAACCTATTATGAATAGCATTAAAATAAGCATGGGAGAGAAGATGTACTTTCTGAAATACTGAATTAATTTGTTTTGGGTATATAGCCAGTGTTGGTTTGGGGGATTGTTTAGTAGCTCCATTTTTTTTTTAAACAAGAGATTCCTACCAACTGCTTTATAGAATTGGCACTGATGGTCATCTTTGAAGGACCTAAAATTACCTAGAGATAAACATTTAGGCTTGTCCCTGGAGGAGTTTCTGGGCTGCTACTTAAAGTAGTAATATATATCTTAAAAATGGGTTGTACCATTCTGTGGGCTTGCCGCAGTTCTATTCTGGAACTGGTTCTGTTGGCTGGAATCCCAGTATTCATCCCTGGGGTTCCTGGCTTCCCAACTGTGGACATAATGTAACCCGCTACTTCAAGGTCCTGTCAAGAGGATTTGGGCATTGCCAAGATCTAAAGTTTCAAACTGTGAGCGAAAATATTTTTATTTTCTTTCTTTGAAACAGGGTTTCTCTGAGAAGGGCTGAACCTTTGTTTTCATAGGTTGCAATTGGACATTTTACCACAGCAATTAGAAAAGTAACTAGCACAGATGCTCTGATTCACATTGTAGCAAACAGCAGACAAAATTCCTTTCCTATCATGTCTTTTCTGGAATTTTTAAACTTTTCTCCTTGGGCCACAGCATTTATCATTGGAAAGAGGGGATTTCTTATTGTGCTTTTATTTTTATTTTTTGATATTTTACATGTCCCTTTACTTGGAGAATTTGAGAAATGTACAGGTAAATTACTGTACTTTTTGTCAATAATAATATTTTAATTTTCATCTATTGAGATTTTGAAGTTCTTTATGTACTCTGACCACAAACATTTTAAAGATTTATAGATGAAAATATGTTGTCCTACTTTTAAGCTACCTTTTTACTTTTTTGATTTCTTATCTTACTGTGTGGAAGCTTTAGTCTTGATGTGCTCCTATTTTGTGTATTGTTGATTCATTGCTTGTACTTTGGAATCTCATTTTTAAAAACCCTTCCCTGTTGTACTTTCCTGATGCCTTAATGTATGTAACACATTTTGAAGACAATATTTCTTTCTTTGTTCTTTCTAATCAAGATTACTCTAATATTCCATCCTTTTTCTGTGTTGAAAAGAATTTTAGAGTGTTATAACTATTTCTGTGAAAAACAGGATGATGCATTAAAGAATGTTTCTTATGTCTTAAGAATATTTCTTCATGGAATTGTGCAACAACTCCAGAGCAAGGCAAGTGTGTAAGGCTGAGCATGCTGATGTGAGGCAAAATTAGCCAAGGTAGAAAAATTAAGATATATGTCATTATTGGATCCATGCCAGTTTAAAAATAAGCACTGGGACAAAACCTATAAAGAAAACAGACGTTTGGGGTCTTGGATATTTATATTCCAGTTGTCTGGAGAAAAGTATGGTGTGAAGAACATTTACTAATTTGGGATGCATTCTTAAAGCAATGAGTCACTTGACTGAGATAATGTTCTTACCTAACACGGCATCTCTGCATTCCAGGAATAGTCCCACATGCCTCAAATATATGATGTCATTGAAGAACAAGGGCCTAGAAAGCAGGCACTGTCATCGCCCCGTCCCTGGGGAACTTTATTCATGGACTAAACTCCTCTAGTCATAATGGTAGAGATGGAAGAGGTGTTGAACTGTAGGCTATTGGAAGCTAAGTCTGAGATAATGTTGAGTCTCAAGCACAATGAAGCAATACAGAGAATGCTTTGGAAT